>NW_027397076.1:24406573-24609577 GCF_003265705.2 Callorhinus ursinus
AAGAAAGAAAGAAAGAAAGAAAGAAAGAAAGAAAGAAAGAAAGAAAGAAAGAAAGAAAGAAAGAAAGAAAGAAAGGCTTCTAATTCAAAGCAGTCCCAACTGCAGGTGACCTAAGCCCAGAGCTGCTAGATATTCACTCTCCTAGAGCTTCCTCGGATGAGGCAGCTTCTTCCTCATCCAAGTGTGGAGTTTGCCCAGACACCTGTTTCTATAACTGGGAGAAAACGTGGAGAAGGACACTTGATTCAGGATTTTTCAAGTATCTACAGTTCCTCCGAGCAATCAACACTGTCATTTTCAGAATTTCTACAGGAAATATTCAAGAAAAAACCTTAAATGACCCTAAAAGCAATCCGTTTGAAAGAAAGATGCTTATTTCAAAACTAAATGGTCAGTTGCCTAAAGATTTTTTTTTTCAAGTATATGAAAAGCATTTTACAAGATTAAAGCAAAAACTAACAGCCTGAGATTATTAGGAAAACCATACTCCAAGCATTTCATTTCACTGATTAAAAGAATCCTCTACCTTAACATTAGCTTCTGAACACCTTAAAATATTTTCAATGCCTTGCAATTTGCATGACGAAAATATTAATATTTTCTACACAATTATTTGTTTACTGTATCCATAGCATGCCATCCTGACATAATAAAATACTACAGTCACAACTCACCTCCTTCACACTGTACTAAATTCAATCAGTCTCAACTTAAAAGCTTAATGAAAATATCCTGATTCTGCTTTTTCAAGTCTTGAAATTAGTACCAGAAGGGGTACTATGAAGCTCTTTTGCTCCAAAAAGTTAATTCAAGTATATGAACCACTTCAGGACACTCCATTATATCATTTATGAATTTCAGTCAGTTTCATAGGTTTTCATAAATCCATAGGTCTATAAAAAGATGATTAAATTTTTTTCTATTTAATATATCATACTGTTTCCCTTACACTGGGGTCTTGAGCATTAGTGATAGGCTTTAAAGGACGACTGGTTCCTTGTAATTTTTTTATTCACAAAAAATAAAAAAAGTTTGACTATTTCTTAAGAGAAGAAACAAATTATCAGACGATAGGTTTTTCATGACGTTCAAAGCTTTCAAAAATGAATGGGCTCTATTGGACCCCAGATTCCAAGAGAAAGAATACAAGTATAACTGTGAAGAGTTCAAGAACACCTATTTCGTGCATGGTCTTGTTCTGTGTGCTTTCACAGAATAAAAGAAGATGTAATCTTTGTGCTTAAGGATTAGATTATCCAAATGCACTCTAAATAGGTAGGAATGGTAAACTTAGAATACATCTCTTCAGTTAAAACACTTGCCTTTGTACGTAAAAAGTATTTTACAAATTTCAGAACAGATATACTAAGTGCCTGGTAGTTTCTCCCAACTACTCATGTATTATCCTAAAAAGAAAAATCATGTCCTTAAGGAGAAGTCATAAACTTCACTTTTAGGTAAACAAGAGAAGTACTTTCTGACTATGACCATTGTTTGTGAACCCACTAAGAGTTCTCAGCATGAGTACTGACAGCCATGGAAGTTAGGGGACAAAAATTTAAACCAAGAAACCGATACACTCTACAGAAACAGGGGGCGGGGGAGGAAAGAGATCCGTGCTGCACCTTCCCATGTTTGGCTTATCTGTTTGTTAGCCTAACTCTTGTCTTCTCTGAATTAAGTCTTAACCAAATCACCTTTCTTTATTCCACGCTTCTCCTGCAGCCAAAGAGGATAGCCAAGAAACTTCTTTCAGCAAAATGTTTGCAATGATCCTTTGTTTTTTCCACTTAAAAATTTCCATATATTGCCAATGTATCCTTCACAGGTATGCATAGCATAATACCACCTTGCATTTGTATCAAGCTTTTACAGTTTACAGAATGAGCTGGTGTTCATGATTATCTTGAATCCTTGTCACCACCCTGTGAGTAAGCGGATGTGGGCAGATAGGGATGTGAGAAATTAAGAGTCCTGCCTGACACAATGGCATCGGTACATTTCAGAGCCACCCACACTAAAGTGCAAATGTCAGTTCCTCATCCACTGCTCTCCTTATGTTATGGGCTAAATTGTGATCTCCCCCCACCAAAAAAAAAATTTGTATGTTGAATCCCTAGGCTCAGTACTTCAGAATATGACTATATTTGGAGATAAGGCCTTGAAAAAGGTAATGAAGTTAAAAATGAGGCTATTAGGGTGGGCCCTAATGCAATCTAACCAGGGCCCTTATCCCAAAAGGACCTTTAGACAGACATTAGGGACCTGCATGCAGAGAAAAAAAAACCTTAAGAGACCACAGCGCAAAGGTGGCCATTTGTAAACCAAGAAGAGGCCTCACGGGAAACCAAACCTGCCTACACCTTGGTCTCAGACTTGTCCCTCCTAGAACCATGAGAAAATAAATTTCTGTCCTTGAAGCCATCTCGTCTGTGGTATTTTGTTACGGCAGTGCTTACAAAAGAACACATCTGACTAGACCATAAACACCGTCCTATATAATTACATACATTATCCTGTTTACCCTTCAGAGTTTCAGGGAAACTAGATTTCACACAAAAGCCTGGTTTTGCCAATTCTACGTCTGATGCTGTTTTTCGATGACAGGGGTTGAATTGCTTTGTGAGTATAAATAGGACTTTAAGAGGTATCTCATTCTTAGCCCTGCCAGGGTTGGTTTGTGCTATCTACCAGAGGAAAGAAATTTCCTGATCATGCCAATGGGGCATTAACGCTAGCTAAACACACATAATAAAACACTAGGGCTACTTCATATTTACACTGAGATTGATAAAGCTCACAAAGCACACACAAGCTGTCTCATTTTATCCTTACAATACTGCTATAAAATAGGAAACTGAAGCTGGACAGTTAAGTTAAAGAGCACACACTTAATAAGAGGCAGAGAAAGACCTTGAACACTGTTCTCCAAACTATTCTCATTTAACCTTCAAAGCAGCTCTGTTCCTCCACATGTACAATAAATCTCCAACGAGAAGTGTTTCTAAGATGATTTGAAAGTAAAATCCTAGCCTATTATTGCATTTTGTCTGGAATCCATATATCTGCCCTCAAGACTCAATAAAGCTATAAAAAATGCTTTTTGTACCATATTCTTTTAATTTCTGCATTTCAAAAAGAAACTCTTCTTTTAACACTAAGGAGTCTTGGAAAACGTGAGTCAAAGGAAGGTGTTAGTTGTCTTCCAGTGACGGGTGAAAAAGGCAGCTTTATGAAAGCCAAAAACTAACCTATAATTTCATATTACAAAATATAATAGAAAACATATTCTGGCAGAAATTTTGCTGCCTGCATCCCTTTTTGGCTATAAAAGTTACACACGCACATACATCTGAGAAAGATCAGACTTTGAACATATTGCAGCAACATACACACACAACACGGGAAGTTTCACCAGGGTTGCCTGTGATGACAGGATACACAGACATCCCTACAATAAAATCAGCCTCACAGCTAAATCAGAGAGTCTTTTTGGACACAAGAATATATGATCCCTGATGAAAAACAGATAGGCAAGGAGGAAAACACTCTAATTTAAAACTAACACAGATAAGCCTACACAGAGTACCCAAACATTTGGTCCACAAACCACCAGCAACTCTCTAATTTGTCGTGGAAGGCAAGAGATATTTCATCGAAGAATGAGGAGACAAGGAGATATTAACTCCACCATTAAAATTTATTGACATTCAGTATAGAGTACTTTCTAATAGAGATGTCATTCAGCGACCAAACCTTAATAATCAAGAAATAAATTAAGGAAGCTTTCAGGAAGCTCGGACACTTTTTGCTCTGGAGCTCTTTAAATTACATGGTAGGCATTTAAAATACACATGCTAAATGTTAAATGAAAACTATCAGCTCTTTCAGATCTCGTGCTATGAACAGACAAATTAGGAAGCACCAACATATCTCTGTGAGAATCTTAAACATGGTATATTTTACCCTTTTGCTGACTCCCAAATTGTCAAACTTGGAGCAGTTGGATATTCGGGGTATCTTTTTTAGCACCCCATAGCTATGACTGCTAAATCAGCTAACCTCCATTAAGTTGGAAACTCCAAAACCAGACCACAAGATCATTTTCATCCAATCTTGACCATCACGGCCTTCACGAAATGTAATTTCTGACACACTGGCGATTGCCAACAAAAGAAAATTTTTTTTTTCAACATACAAGTAACCAGGCTATTAAGTTCACAAAAAGGCATGAAATGAACAAGCAGAACCAAAGTATAAGAATGGAGGATGGTATTCAATCAGAGGGATCAAAGCACAACAGATCTAATTTTTCACTCCAAACTGTAAAAATAAAAATAAAAATAAAATCTGCATTTATCTTTTATCAGAAGAAACTCCTAAAATCCATGTTACATGTTAAACACACACTCACATACTCTAGAGCCAGCCACATCTTGATTCAAATTCTTCCTCATAAACTGCCTGGCTGAGTGGTTCAGCCTTCTGATCTGTAAACTACCATTTCTGGTGAAGATAAAATAAGATAATAATTAAATAAGATCAGGGAGTTCTCTTGACACATGGTAGGTGCTTAACAAACGACTGTTTACCATAATGAATTACCACGCTTGCCTTTCTGGACTCCATAAAAAAGCACTTTTTTAAAGCTTGTGTATTTATTTAAGTAATCTCTACACCCAATGTGGGGCTTGAACTCAGGACCCTGAGATCAAGAGTCGCATGCTCTTCTGACTGAGCCAGCCAGGTACCCCAAGAGAGGACATTTTTTCCCCCTGAAATGTTGCTCAATATCACTACATCTAGCATTCAATTACTAGTGCTATCTTTTTCTCTTAGCGTATTCTCCAGGATCTGTCTTCCTCTCTCCCCTCCAACTCCCGTGTGAAATTGTGCCTGGATTAATGATAAATTAAGCCCATTAGCCAATCGAAGAACACAAGAATGATGTTCACAGCTGTCTAACTCATCCGGGAGGATGCATAACAGCAAAGTTAAGTGACGGGATCAACAAGCATAACAGAAAGAAGAAATAGTCATAGGACTTACGTCATAGTGCACAGCCTAATTGGGATATTCTGGGAAAGAGCTTCGTTGGAAGAACAACAGTTGCATACCTCCAAAGAAGCTCAGCTTGGTATTTCTTTTGGACTAAAGAACATCAGTTCTAACAAAACAACTGTAATGTGATCTGCAAACTTTTTTTTTTTTAAGCTACCCCTATTTTTCCTCACACAAACTAGGAAAAGAATTACTCCAGGCATTTCCAATCACACACACATATTGTTTTCAAAGTCAGCAACTTCTAAAAAGCAGGGTAATACATATTAAACTTCTTGTATCTTTGCTACTAAAAATAAAAGTCAACACAATATTTGAAAAATGTCCTCTTTACAGTCTTCATGTCAGGCAACCCTATCTATGCACATGGGCAGTAAAGAGGCTATAATTTCTGATGGCCTGGAATATAATCGAGAAGAGTTTAAGGTCAGAAATGTGATCACTTCGTGGAAAAGGGTAATGTCACTCACTCTATCATGGTCACTCCACTCATAGTAGATGGATTTTCAGATTGAAAAACTAACATCAAAAGTTGCCTTGGTGAGGATAACAGAATAGGCATCCCCCAAATGCTCTATCAGTCCTGTCTTCTAATGGTTTCTTTTCCGAGGGCATCCTGGAGAGAAGTTCAATCTTTCTAATGGCAATATAACTGTACTGCAACTTTCCAAGGGCATTTAGCACTTTCAAAAGGAACTCCAAACTCTGCTGTCTTTAAAAGGCAGTGGGTCACTGGGAAAAGTCATTTCTCAAAGCTCCAGTGAACTGGCACTCTGCTTTTCAGCGGCCACAGAGATGAAGCGTACGGCCTCAGCAACAGCACTGCTTTTCTTTAATTTTTAATGCTTGTCCATTTCAGAGTCCCCAGGAGGAATCATGGCATCATATATGGCTTGGACTGTGGATGCATGTGTTTTGACAGAGCAGGTAGGAAAATCATCCATCAACTGTTCATTTTAGATGAACATTTGATAAAGGTTACAAGAAATACAACCAAAAAGCATCTTCCTATCCATCCCAAAATGGAAAACAAGAAAAACAATCATCTCATCATTGTCACCCCTCAGAATTTAAGTGAAAATAAACCTCCTAGAGGGGAAGGCACGTGTTTTTTATTCCCCATTCTGAAAGCACACACAGGTACGAGCATGTTCAAATGGCAGTGAATTCGTCTGGAATGTGAAAGACCATGGGGTTCACACATATAAAGATCAACAGTTGTTTTAGAAATTAACTACACCACATCTTAAACTTCTACATAAGTTCTAAACTGATCCAGGTGTTATCATCAGGGTAGAAACAGATGCAGTGTTAGCACATTAAACTGCGAATCCAGCTCCAACACTGCTTATGGGCTCCATATGCTGAAAATGATCATCATGGTAGGACGTGCACTCAACCAAAAGCTTAACTTTCAAACAAAACAAGAGTTTCATCATCTGCATCATGCTCACCAGCAACTACTCTGGAACTCACATTGTTTTTTTACACTGCTTATGGTGCATTCGTAATTTGAGGGAGGGAAGTGGTGGTGGGAGAGTTAATGCAACAAAGAACAACAAAGCTACAGTTGTCACGGAGTGACAACACCCTGACATCCATGCAGTCACCACTATAAAGTGAGCACTGGTCGCACCAGCCTATTTTATCTTGTGACTCCATCTGGATTTCCAAAGTGGCGAAAGGAGGTGAGAAGAACGATGGAGAAGTTTAAATAATAACCACGGTGACTTAATGTGTGTACAGAACTTTCTAGTTTTTTTTTAAATATTTTTATAGGTACCATGTGATGTCACAAATGCTTTTCCCATCTCTTTAGTGAAGAAATGCTAGCTCTACTCTGTACTGTTCCCAGCCGTGTTACCTCTGCACTGAAGAGGCCCTTTGCCCCCATTCCATGTATAATGGGGGGAGGAGGGGAACCTTGGGTTATTCCAGAAGAAGAAAGGACCATAACTGTGTTTTAGTCAATTCCCTCTGGCCCACACCATTTCGTTTGCAACTAACAGCATTGACTTAATGGTCTAAATGATGCTAAATTACTGCAGCATACTGGAAAGCTGTCTGGAGCGGAAGGGATTTCACCAAGGAGTGTTCTGCATTTATTGAGTTTTCTATTGACCAAAAAGCTTTACGGTCTTTAAATAACAACTTCAAAAACAGACAATTAAAATAATGCCAACAATTTTTTTCTACAGTTTTTCCACTTCCAAAATTCAACCCCAATGAAAACTGAGTTGTTTTTTTTTTTAACTCTATTGGGAAGTCATCATTGTGTATTTCTTGAGTCATTTAATTTTTAAATCCACCCTTATTTCCTGAGCTTCGGCCTTAGTACATATTTTGCCTCAAGCAGACCTCAGTAGACGGTTAACCTCGAGGCAAGCCAAGTTCCAGTGTAACTCATATGAAAAATAAAGCTGCCGTTATGACAAGCAGACAACATATGTCCAAATCACATCTCAAGGTGAAGACTTCAAGAATAGGTACTAGAGTTTTTGTCAGAAGATCCTTCTGGGGGGGCACCTGGGTGGCTCAGTCAGTTAAGCAGCTTGCCTTCGGCTCAGGTCATGATCTCGGGGTCCTGGGATTAGCTCGTGTCAGGGCTCCCTGCTCAGCGGGGAGCCTGCTTCTCCCTCTCCCTCTGCCCCTTCCCCCTGCTTTGCTCTCTCTCTCTCTCTAATAAATAAAATATTTTTAAAAAAGAAGATCCTTCTGGAAACTGGGCTTCTATATTTTTAACCTAACAGGATCTTATTTTGTCCTTTTTGATTAATGTATATAGTATACAGATTAAAAGCTAAGTGAATTAGGGGATAAAGAGGGGGGAAAAATGATGGCAAAGGAGCAGTAGAAAACTTTGAGATTTGTGAGAGAGAACACCACACAAACTTCTCAGCCTTCCTGTCTTGACGATAATGGAGGGATGGAGGCAGGCCAGCCAAATGGTTTTGTTTCTTCTGTGCTATGTGGGTACTTCCCATTAAAAGAACTAAAGCTGAATAATCTTCATTATTGGCAAAAGGGGTGAATTACTAGTTTGGTGTCTCTATTAGTTTCTGTTGTTCCTGTAATGAATTACCATATACTTAGGGGCAAAAATTCACAAACCTATTATCTTACAGTTCTGGAGGTCAGTCTTAAGTCCAAAATGGGTTTGTTTCATCAAGGTATTAGCAGGATGGTGCTCCCTCTGGAGGCACCGGAGAAGAATCCAGTTCCTTGCCTTTTCCAGCTGATGGAGGCCATTCTTTGACTGGACCCCTTTTCTCCATCTTCAAAGCCAGCGATTAATTACATCACTCAGTCTCTGCTTCCACCGGCTCTTTGATTCTGACTCTCCTCCTCCCTCTTTTCATCATAAGAACCCCTGTGATTATACAGGGCCCACTCAGATAATCCAGGATACTCTCCCCCATTAAAAAATCTTGAACCATATCTTCCAAGTCCCTCCCGCTGTGAGAGACAGCATATTCACCAGGTGCTGAGGATTAGGACATGAGTACCTTTGGGTGTCTGCCTCTGCCTACCGTAGTGTCACACTTCGCTAGGCTTCACCAACTATATGAAGAAGGTGATATATCAGAATCATTTCCTCGCAAAATATACAAGGTACTCCATCTCCATAGGCATGTAGAAGCAAGAGTCAACAGTTTATAGGAGCATACAAATGAATAAAAATTACCATCATTTCTTATTTTCTACTAAATTACCAAAGGAAAACATGACGCAAAGGACTGGAGCAGCACATAGATAAGAGAAAGTAAAATGAAGAATAACTAATAATAATTAATAATAAATAATCTCTCCCGGGCCTCAAATACAATCTTGAGAACTAGAATTTATAATTCAGGTAAGTGCTCAGTTTCGTGGCTATGGATTTCATACGTGTTATGTTATGCCCAGAGGTGATATTCAAAATATTAACAACTAATCCAGAATGGGTACTGGCCACGGTACTGGAACAAGGTTTTATAGGACCTCTGCTACATTCAGCATTAAAATTTAAGGAGCTGGACCTTGGGGAGCTCCAGGTGATCTCAGGTGAGGGCACAGGATGGTCAAGGGGGAAGAGAGCCTCAGGAGAGGAGGAGTCAATAGCTCTTTACTAGCTGCAATGGTCAAACCAGTAAAAAACTGGTTAAATATTAGCCCCCCACAAAATTCGTACAGGTGGCCAATGACTGCTGCATTGAGTATGCATCACATTCTAATCAGGGAAATAAAGTAAGATTGCAAAACATGCCTAATTTGGGGTGGGGGGACGTATTGGTACCATTCTAAGCAGGGAAGAACATTTTCATTAGCAGAGTGCAATATCCAAATAGATCTTGACAGAATGGAATGACCAACTAAAGTAAACAAAGTTTAATAGGGATAAGGATTAGATCCTAAGACCTAAACTTAGTTCCAAAGCCAAAAGCTGCAGGATGGGAAGATGTGAGTCAGCAACATATGCATGGAAAAATACTTGGTAGATTTAGATGAAAGTGAGATTCAATGAGTCAGTATGATGTAGCCCAAAAAAAAAAAAAAAAAAAAAGCAAACATATACTGCATCTGACTATAATAAAAGCAAATACATAATCAAAAGCCTGCAGTGTTTGCAATAAGGATAGAATAAACTTGAAACATTTTCTCAGTTTATTATTTATTATAGTTACATATTATCACTATTACTAAACATACTAGTAATAAAAATGATGATACATATTAGTTTATGTGATAAACTCTCTAACAGAAGAATTCTAATGCACCATCCACTTTATTGAAATTAATATCTTCATTTTCAGAATAATTAACTAAATTATCCAAAGTTACCCAAGTTTAGGGAACCATTTGGGAAGACTTTAAAAACAAGTAAACATTCAAAGAAGCGACCAACATGACATGGGGATCTCGGAGCCATGTCACTTTGAAGACTGTCAAAAAAAAAAAAAAGGCTTATTTACCAAGTAAAAAGTGATTTAGAAGAGAAATGATAATAAATTTCCTCAAATTATTGAAATTGCATCATAAGAAAGAAGGATTAGACTTGTTCTATATTTATCATGAAGACAGACTGAGATCGTGGAATTACTAACAGCTGGATGATGAGCTATACAGAAGAACTTTAACTGTTACATTTATCTAGTGATGGAACATGCCACCTCGGGGGGTAGTGATTCTCCATCAGCGGAAGTCCAAAAACAGAGGACAGATGGTCATGATAAAATAGCAGATGAAGGCTACACTAGGTAGATTTCAAAGGCACTCCAAATCTTGGGATTCGATCATTCTTTATCTTTGTAGCCTACCACATCTAAAACAGATACTCATAATCCAGTGTTTCCCACACATTAGTCATTCATACAGAACCTCCATAATTTTTGCCACACATACTCCTTGTACTCCTTGTACTTAATATCTACCTTTCAATTGCCTCAATTTTGTTTTCCTTATTATGTTTTGCCTTGTTTTTAGTAATATCATCTATGGACTATGACATTCTAATTACGTTTTCAATAATACCCTTAAAATAAATATTAAAATCTTTATGTGTTCACCCTTTAAAGATTTTTTTTTAATTTATTTATTTAGAGAGAAAGAGAGCATGCGAGCAGGGGGAGAGGCAGAAGGAGAGGGAGGGAGAGAAAAGAATCCCAAGCTGACTCCGTGCTGAGCACAGAGCCCGACATGGGGCTCAATCTCATGACCCTGAGATCGTGACCTGAGCTGAAATCAAGAGTAGGGTGCTTAACCGACTGAAGCCCCTAGACACTCCTATGTGTACAGCCTTTAAAATAAGTAGCCCACATACCACACTTGAAACACACTGTTTTAACTTTTCAGTTACAAATGTATACAACATTTTTTAATTAGGTATTTTTCCTCAAATCTCTAAGCTTTGAAAATCACCTTTAAGAGGCCTGGTAGGTAATTACCACATTTTGGCACAGTTCCGGTATTGATGCTGTGTTTGTTTGTTTTGTTTATGAGAGGACGGTAGAGTAACATTCTGCAGGCCTCCTACTTACTTGGCTGAATTTGCCTTACGTTTTGGAAACCAATTATTCATATAATGGGTAACAGCCTTAAGTGTCAAGATAGAGCGCTGGTTAAAATTAACGTTTCTTAAAGTTGAGCTCAAAAATCTTGAATACATTACTGAATTTGTCAATATTCCAATTAGCTAACAGATTAGCAGCTGTATATTTGGCATATTTGTTTGGGATCTCCACTTTCCTTACAGACTTATTTGGCAATAGACCATACATTTGAGAGTAAAACAATTGAATGAGTAAAGAACCATTTTGAGGAAAAGAAATAGATGTGTCTAATTGCCTTTCTTCCACAACTTCCTCAAGAAGGAACCTCAACAAAGAGCAGAGACTTCTCAGAGCCCAAACTACTGAAACTCTAAAACACAGAAGCTTGTCGTTGACTTTTAGTTGACACTGCTTTGTAGCCTGACTAGTAATTTTGAATATATCTGCCATAAACTGAAACAAAGCAATCTCAACACATGATCAAGCTTCAGACGGGGATCTGCACCTCGCTTTAGCACCTACTTTAGTTGATAAATGTTTGTCCAGCTGGTTTTATTGGTTTATTATGCCATGGTGAGACAAAACATTTTCCATCTTGCTACCTTAAAAAAATAAACAACTTTGTCATTAAACACTCTAGAAAATATGACCACACTATATGTTCTACTCCATAAAGTTTATTGACATGTTGAAATGAAAACAAAAATGCATAGGGAGGAGCAAACCCTCCAATGAGAGAAAGCAGCCAGGTCTAGCTATAATTAGACAAAATGTGTGCTCCACTGAAGCCATCTTGGATAGTCCTTGGATAGGACTCAGTCTCTTGGAGGGTGCCTTGACCACAGCCCAAACTTTACCTTCAATTTCCATGGTGGGTGGAACTGGGACTGCTAATCTGGAACTGAAACATTTGCTTTTCTTGGGAAAAGACTGATCTATTACATCTTCTGTCCTCTGTCCCTCCTTCCTTCTTTTAAAGAAATGGTTTCATTTCTTTGGCTGACAAATTAAGTTAAAGCTATAATTCCGAGAATTTTAAAACTTTCTGCTAGGATTCAAAAGCTGCTTTGAATTAGGAGCTGCCGTTGGCATGCAATTTATTTGTAGTGAAGACTTTTGCCTTTCAGTAGTTTTTTTTTTGGGGGGGGGGGAAGGCACTAAACCTTATAATTCATAAGAGTTTCATAAAACTTTACCAGTGCTTTGCAAAAGACATTTTGTTGGGATTACAGAAGACATACCCCAGGCAGTAACGTAGGACAAATTATCATCACTCAGGACAAAACAGAGAGAGGTACTCTAAGCCCCCTTACTAAGATTAACAATTGCAATATTGACTGATGAGACAGTCCACAGTGGTATATTATTTATTAGCCTGAAAATTTGTAGTGTAAGTTCCACTTATAATAGAATTACACACATAATTAAAAACAGCAACTGTTTCTCAAATAAAACATATACCAAGTTTGGTCCTGGTAAGGAAGGGGAATAATGAAGCAAGTTTAGCGAGAAATTTTGCTACATAACCACTTGCTTGCAAAGTTGTATTTTTTTTTTTTCTTTTTAACTCCACGGCCAAATGAACTCAGCTAGATGGTCAGTGTAAGAAAATAAAGATGCCAGGCATGTTTAGTTCTATGAAAAGGAGTGGTTATTAGCCCGCTTATCCAGCCTCAGAAACTCCCCCAAACCTTCAGGTCACTTCAAAATGATAACAGTTGGGTCCTTCCTAGATACACTAGTCTATATAATCCATTTCCTATCAATTACCAAGGCAACATTCAACTTTATCTATTTTAGCCAAGTGCTATTAAGGGATGCAGGAGAACTTCTATAGGTCCCCAAAACTTTTTTTTTCAAAGATTTTATTTATTTATTTGACAGAGAGACAGAGCCAGAGAGCACAAGTGGAGGGAATGACCTGAGCCGAAGGCAGACGCTTCATCATCAGAGCCACCCAGGCACCCCCCAAAAACTTTTCTTAATACCTCTTTCAACCTCACCAAAAATTCTTAGTACAATCCTTCAGGAGCGTCACAGCGCTGATGACGTTATCAGGAGCGTCACAGCGCTGATGACGTTATTTGAGTGTACACAACATGAGCACTGGAGCAGAAATCAAGGGCTGGGAGTTCCACACCTGTGTGAACATCTACTACCTCATCAGGGAAAAATGAAGAGATTGAGACCGATCATCTCCAGCTCCCTTCTGGTTGATTAAAAATAATGGTAATACATAAAAATAAATAAAACTATGAACATTTCTACACATAACATTTCAGGGAAAGCGCATCATCAATAGAGTTTGGCCACAAGGGAAAGATGACTCACAAATTCAAACCTCACCCAACAGTTGTGACAATCCCTGCCCCTTTACTAAAAATACATCTACTCAACACGTATTTATTAGGCACCTATGATCTGCCAGGCCCTTACTAGGAGAGGTCTTAGCTCAGGCTCTAGTTAATGAGACTGCTGAGAAATATTTTCTCATCATGAGAGAGAATTCCTCATTCCTTCCCAGTCCCACTTTGGGGAGTCCTCTGAGCACGTGTGAGATGTATGGAGCTAAGTGCAGCTTACCTGAGCTACACCCCACCCCACCCCCCGCCACGGGAGAGAAACTGCTGACAAACAAGGGTGGATATACCCAAGTCCCCAGTATCATGGGTAAGTCCCCAAACCAATCCTGAGACCACCTTCCTCCGGATTTCTTATTAAATACACAAGAAATAACCATATTACAGTTTCAGTTACTTTTATTCAGTTATTACTTGCCACCAAAGTCAAAGCAAATGACCACATCCTTATTTATCTGTTTGCTATTTCACACACATCACTCACCATTCAGAACTAACAAATACTCAATTTTTGCATTATTTACTTCAACTATGCTTTTCTTTTAGAAACAAAAGTTATAACTTAAGTTAAACCTATTCCTATTCTACCCCCCACCTTCCCTTTCTGAAGTTACTACCATCTCGAAGTTAATAGGATTCTTCATCCTGTGCGTTTGTATTTCTACTACTTAAATACTTTCCCATGTAAAATATATGGTATTGTCTTGTGCATATTTAAAACTTACTGAAATATTATATAAGCTGAGCCTCATTCTGCAACTTACATTTTTATCTAACAGGTTACTGAGACTGCTCCATATTTATACACCTGTGGTCTTGCAACTACCACAGAGTATTAATTACAGTGAAGAAGATTCCACCACATAGGGATACTAACAGACATTTAGCTTGTTTCCAATTTTTTTCTGACATGTATTTTTTAACACATAAAACTAAAAGCTACTGATTCGTCTTTCAATTATGCACTAAATAGTGGAAAAATTACAACTGAGAACACATAGTACATCTCCTGGGAGACCACCAGGGCATGCTAAGATGGCCCAGAAAGAAAAAAAAAGGCTTCCAGGATATACTGTCCTTTAGGAAAGAACTCTTATCCAATGCTCTACTAATATCATCTCCAGCTATTTGTAAATTAGTGCATCACCAATCAACTATTCTCAACACTAAAGGGCCAAGATATAATGGCATCAATGGGGCACCACCCAGCTAGTTCACCTACACTGCAGAGACACTTATACGGGCCCAGAGAAGAGTAGATTGATAAACACTTTAAGGCCACTGTGCTGAGCAGAGACACAAAGGGACAATTATAAAAACATAATAGAATTCTATCTGAGACCATGCAATTTAGGTTGTAAAAATGCTGCTTCAAACCTTTCAATTTTGTATTCAACATGTAGAAACCAAATTGATTTCCCTGGGAGAAAGGAGAAAAAAAAGAAAAAAAAAAAAAAGCTGCCAGGTTGCTTTCCCAGCAGCACATCTGCAGACCTCATTTGCAATTCCATTCTTTAAAATGGTCCTAAGTGCATCCCATTGCTCTTGGGACAAAAAAGAAAACTTTTAACATTGTCTCTAGAATACAGGATTAGATGGCACTGCTCACCTTCTCAGCTACATCTGAAGCCAATTCTTCCTTAAAATCAACCCGTCGGCCACATCTGATTTTTACCCTTTCTTTTAGGGAGCTCTGAATGTCCTCAGTATCTTTGTAAAGACCTTCTAAAGCTTTCCCTCCCACCTCGACCTCACCCACCTTTACCTTGCTAACTCCATCTCATCCTTCAAAGTTCAGCTTCAAAGTTGACTTCAGAAACCTAACATTTCTGGGGAAATGAGGCCTCCTTGTTTTAACTTTATAAAACATAACCCCATGACAATTAGTTGACTAATGCTGGTCTCCTCCACTGAAATACGAGGACTGAAGGGGCAGGGATCATGTTTTGGTTTTCTACCATTACGTTCCTAGATCCTGGCAGAGTGCCTAAACTATATTAGGTGTTCAAATAACTTCTCAAAAACAAACAAAAATGCTGCAAAGCAAGCTGTCCTAGGTTTTGATGCACAGTACACTCCACAAATGCTGGCTGAACAAACAAATCTCAAGTAGCACCAAATACCAAGTAAGAGACAGTTTAAATCCAAATGTAGGCTTGGCACCCCTATAGAGTACATACACTGCAGAACACATTTTGGTCTTTCCTTCCTCAGAAACATGAACGTAACATTATGATAATCATCATTGTTAAATAAAATGACTCTTACAAATACTACCATTCACAGCCTGAATGCTTCGTATTTATTCTACCCTGATATGTGCTTAGTCCGTATTCCCACTGACATTTACTTTTACTCTATTTTCAAACATCATCAGTTGAATTAAAATAAATTAGGAAATGTCCACTGACTGATGAATGGATAAAGAAGATGTGATAAATACACAAACACACACACACACACACGGGAATACACACACACACACACACACAGGAATATTACTGAGCCATCAGAAAGAATGAAATCTTGCCATCTGTAATAACATGGATGGAGCTAGAATGTATGATGCTACATAAGTCAGTCAGAAAAAGACAAATACCATAGGATCTCACTCATATGGGGAATTTAAGAAACAAAACAGATGAACATATGGGAAGGGGGAAAGAAAAAAAGGAGAGAAGGAAATAAACCATAAATGACTCTTAATGACAGAAAACAAACAGGGTTGATGGAGGGATGTGGGTGGGGGATGGGCTACATGGGTGACAGGTAATAAAGCAGGCACTTGTTGTGATGAGCACTGGGTGTTGTATGTAAGTGATGAATCACTAAGTTCTACTCCAGAAACCAATACTGCACTGTATGTTAACTAACAAAATTTAAATTAAATTAAATTAAATAAATAAATAACATTAGGGAAGAATAAAGGTTAATGGTGACTACATTATAAAAGAGCAACTATTTAATGTTTATAAATTACATTTTTCAAGTTGGCAAATCAGAACATTGAGATTTAAAATCTTTTCTCATACTTCCTGTCCTTAAAGTACTAGAAAGCACATATCATGCATCACCATCTATTATATATTTAGTATTTATTATTTATTTAACGAAGACTTTTATAGCCCTTGGCATGTGCCAGGTACTGTTCTAAGAACTCTACAAATATGAACTCTTGCAACCTTCTTAAAGTTGAAGAGGTTAAACCAAAAAATAATAATAATAATAATTATATGTAAGCTGTATTAAGTTGTCTATCTACAACTTTTTAAGTATATGAATCAATTAGGGGTGACATTTGTCAAGATTAGCGGATGGCATGTTTATTAGTACTAATTTCTGTCATCAAGCTAGGATTGCTTTCATGCCTCTTAAAGTCAATGATCTCTTTACTTGTAAAATATTTTTTAAAATATTCACAAAAAAAACAGAAACTTGGATGGTGTAAATTCTCTTTTAAATGAAAACAAAAAGCCACTCTAAAAACGAAATCATATAAACAAAACCTTAGCAGATAATCCCTGATTTGCTACTCAAAAGCTGAGTAGCTTTTCTCCTCTATAAAGGAGGGATCAGGACAACAGATTTGGATTCTCCTTCAAATTCCAGCACTCCATGTTTCCACAATATTACCATGAAAGGAACTCAATCAGGAGGAAATAGATTTGGTTCTCATTGTAGATTTATGTGAGGACACTGAAAGCTTTCTGAATCAATTACATCCCTGGTTCCTTAAATCACAACAACAAAAACTAAAGAAGGTTGATAAAACCCTAGCACAGTCCGGAAATTAAAAGTATTTAAGACTTAATGCCTAACATGAACAACATGACTCCACCTAGAAAAACATCATTACCAAAATAATACAACCCTTGCTCCACATTTTGTCAAAGTGTTCACATTGTTTTAATTTGGTTTTATAACAGTGTCTAATTACTTTTCCCATTTTCGTTTTCCTGAAGGTTACTAAGAACACTACCACTTTTCAATAAATGAGACTTCTGTATATATATGAATCACTATTTTAGATATAGTACATAACTTTCCAAATTTCTGCCCCTACAAATAAGAACTTTCTGAATTTCAGTCTCTTGACTGTT
Organism: Callorhinus ursinus; assembly: GCF_003265705.2. NCBI lineage: Eukaryota > Metazoa > Chordata > Mammalia > Carnivora > Otariidae > Callorhinus > Callorhinus ursinus. The sequence goes on from NW_027397076.1 coordinate 24,424,124, forward strand.
TTATCTTTTTTTTTTAATATTTTATTTATTTATTTGAGAGAGAGCAAGAGAGAGAGCACAAGCAGGGGGAGGGACAGAGGGAGAGGAAGGGGCAGACTCCCACCTGAGCAGGGGGCCCGATGCGGGACTCAATCCCAGGACTCTGGGATCATGACCCCAGCTGAAGGCAGCCGCTTAATCGACTGAGCCACCCAGGCACCACTTGGCTGTTTTATCTTAATGTCTAGTTTTTCCCCCTTAAGTCAAAACACCTATCATTGCACTGTGTTAGCCAATTTAGCAGTTATTTAGACAATATGATAGGGTCCAAGGATTTTATGGGTGCTAATAGTAAACCCCTAATAAATTGCAAACATTAGGAGTGCAGAAATCCTTGATGATGTTTCTTTTTTCCTCTAAGCAATCTAGCACAGTCTATCATTCACAGCAAATGTTTAAATATTTGCTATTTTACAAAGAATATTTGTCCCAAGAGTTTATCAAGGCCCTACAATAGAAAGAATCTGAGATGTTCAACCCTGCACTACACTGAACACAGACATGGTTATTAGTTGGCCCCACCCCATAAGAAACTTCTTTACCTTCTCATAAAACGCTTGATCTCTGATCTAGTCTCCCATAATACAAAAGGATAAAATTTAACCTGGGGTACACAAACTACATCGTATCTTCAAACGTCACAAAAGTTGCAGAGATATTTCCCTATTGTATTTAAAGGTAGTATCATTTGATGCAAAGAACAATAAAGGGAGAATGAGACTTGTCCCAGCTTGGTCCCTTACTAATTGAGTGAACTTGGGCCGTATGTTCAATTTCTTTGAGCCCCATTTTCCTCAACTGCTTGACAAAGGGTAGGTACTTAATTCATGTGACTTACTTTTCTCTTGCTCTCCTCCTTCCATGAGAGAGAAAAGAAGTAGGTATTGCACTTTTAAAGTTTTTAACTCTATGCCAAACAAAACCACCTTACTATGATTACTGAATTAAGATACCTTGGGTTAGATAAATTTCAATGTTTTTGATGTTTTACATCTTACTCCTAATATTCTTTTTCATCATGTGTTTATATTAGTAGACCTAACTACATTATAATTTCACTGCATAATAAAAGTATAGAGTGCTGGATTCAAGTCATAATGTCAGCAATTTTAAGAATTACTCTATGCAAATTACTTAACATCACTGCACTCCAATCTTTGGCCTCAGTAAGATAAGGGAATTAGCTCCCTAAAATCTTCAGCTCTAAAATAGATACATAAAATTTAAGATGAACTCTGTTGATCATATAAGCAAATTTTCAAAGAAAGGGAAGCCAAATTGCAGACACTAATACTTCACAGATATGGACAGGGCTCCAAGCATTAGGTTCGAAGTCATCGTACAGGTTTGGTCACCAGAAAGATATTCCAATCCCCAGTAAGTGAGAGTGCATATTACATGGCCACATCAGAATTTCAAATAGCTCATCAGGAAGGCCATGTACATTCAACCAGAGGAAAAAAATCAGTACATCCAGTAATTAAAAAATACTCTCTACCACCACCAAAGATGTGCAATGATTTGAAGCAAATGTTGCTGCATAATTACATATGAACATAATTGAGGCTCTCCATTTCTGTAAGCCCTTTTATGTGAGTAAATGATTTGAAATGGAATGCAAAATTAAAAATATCTTTTTGAAGCAGACCATTAAAATTATACTTTAAACTCTAAAACTTAGCAGGGAACAAGAAAAATCTTCAGAGGCATGGCGTAAAATGATGAAAAGGTAACACAAAGTTAAAACCCAGAAGATTACATATTTAGTGCAGCCATTTTTGGGGTAACATTAGCATGGTATTCTAAGGTTCTAACCTATGAAAACAGAATGCACGTCAGTGCGCTCAAACATATGCTTCTATCATAATTAGCATTTCAATCTAAAATCTCCAGAAGGGAAGATACACAGGATGAATATGGGATATACAGTACTGTCACAAAAGCTCAAACCACAATGAATTATGTGCTTATTTGCCAATTTCCTTCATTACATGAAAAGACACTGAAATAGAATATAAAACGGATTCAAGAATTTACTGACATACTCTTTTTTAAAAATGAAGTTTGTAGATCAATTTGACATGTAAATGTATCCAAGTCCAGGATCACTGGCCATTCCCAATTTGCTACGGCCATCACTCTGAAGTAAGTTTTATTAAAGCTGTGGTAAGCTTTTCAATTAGTTATTAATTATTTATGTATACTCTCTGGTTTATTGATACTGAAGAAACTCAATTACTCTCCACCAACCTGGTGTTTTTGTTTTGTTTTGTTTTTTTCCTATTGCAGAGTGAACAAACTATGAAAACATTAAGGAAAATTCACAAAAATAGAGAACCTTACATCAACAGCATAAACAAAACTTCTCCTCATAGGAAAATTTCCATTCCTTATAGTTAAGTCTTCCACAGAGTATCCCATTTGATCATTTTAATAATTATGTGAACAGGGCGCCTGGGTGGCTCAGATGGTTGAGCGTCTGCCTTCGGCTCAGGTCATGATCCCAGAGTCCTGGGATCGAGTCCCACATCGGGCTCCCTGCTCAGTGGGGAGCCTGCTCCTCCCTCTGCTTCTCTCTCTCTCTCTCATGAATAAATAAATAAAATCTTTTAAAAAAAATAATTATGTGAACATAACATAACTGGCAGAGAAATGATTGGAAAAGGAAGCAGTTCCTATAAAATGCATGAAAAGCAGAAATGAAAGCACCAGTGACACGACACACTACGGTGAAAAACTGAAAACACTGTTCCTTTGAGAAACTGAAGTTACTTCACAAGTAGCAGCATTGTTCGCCCCATGTCTCTTGGTTCAACCCCGACCTGCTCTCCACTCCTCTGGCTTACTGAATCTGGGAGTCCTGAGTGCCCATTCCATTCAGGGACAACAGGAAAATAAGATATAAGGACACTCCACTTCACATTTCCAACTGTTTTTTTTTTCTTAAGATTTTATTTATTTATTTGGCAGAGAGAGACAGAGAGAGCAAGAGAGGGAACACAAGCAGGGGGAGTGGGAGAGGGAGAAGCAGGCTCCCGCTCAGCAGGGAGCCCAATGCGGGGCTTGATTCCAGGACCCTGAGATCACAACCCGAGCCGAAGGCAGACGCCCAACCAACTGAGCCACCCAGGCGCCCCACCAACTGTTTTTTGACCCATTATTTGACCCAAACCTTCTGTTTCCAGTACTATTAATAGCTCAAAAAACTTTCAAATAAACTTATTTCAGATGTCAACTTTGAATCAATTTAAGAACGTCTTCTTAGTTCCCTACCTCTTCTGCCAAAGGAGAAGCTAAATCATAATAAAACATATACAGTGGTATCTACTTATATATCTATTTAATAGATTATTTTCTGAAAATAATCTCATCAATAACTAGCTTCTCCCTTAACTAGAAAGCTTAAAATTCAAATGCAAACTTCAGTGATCACAAATCACAGAATCTATTGCATTCATTTCTAACATCCTAGTGAACGGTGAGTTTCCTGGGCCATTTAATTATACTAAACTTTTACAGACACGAAATTCCTATTAATTTATTTTATTCCATTCTGTATCTTTTCCTTATATAAAATACTGGCATCACTCCTTTTCTGCACACACTGATACATGCGATATAAATTAATTTTCATCCAAATACCTAACTAGTATTTCACTTCTCTTCATTCAACACATTTGTATTGAGTGCCTGCTACGTGCTATACACTTTGATAGGTGAGTTATAGAACAATACTGACCCAAGTTGTTGTAATTAATAGTGTTCATTTTTATTAATATATCAAGGTCACACTCTGACCCAGTCTGGTCACCAAATCTTATCAGACAAAGAGGGCTCTGGGTTCTGTTAATGGACTCAGCCTGTTCCATAAATTATTATTCAGCGTTTCTTCAATACAAATTATAAGTCTCAGCAATATAAATTATAAGATCTAGATACAATACCTGTTGTCTGAGAGACTGAATAACAACTAGCACCTAAATCGGGATTTCATATTTACACATTATTCTTCCTCCCTCTTTTTTTGTAAGGGAAGGTAGGGGGAAGAGAGAAATACTGAAAAGGGTAAAAGGAAGGACAAGAAAAGATTCAAGACTAGAACACAGGTCACGATAAGAAATATCTACCATCAGGGGCACGTAGGTGGTTCAGTTAGTTAAGTGTTGGACTCTTGATTTCGACTCAGGTCATGATCTCAGGGTCCTGAGACTGAGCCCCAAGCTGGGCTCCCCGCTCAGCAAGGAGTCTGCTTGTCTCCCTCCCTCCTCTCCTTCTGCCCCTCCCCCTGCTCATGCACGTGCTCTCTAAAATAAATAAATCAAAAAAAAAAAAAAAAGAACAAAAGAAAGAAAGACCTACCCTCTCCCTCAGCACCAGAGATAGGACTAGAGAACATAAGAGCAAAAAAAGAAAAAAAAAAGGAAATACCTCACATCCTCTTTCAGAAACAGGACTATTTGGGGCTTCCCTGTGGAAATAAAGAATGAGAGCCAACCAGAAATTACCAAAAGGTTCAAATCCTAAAATAATTGCATGTTCTCCAACTGTAGATTTTTACCTATCCTTCTTGAAGCCAAGGAAAATATCTATGCTAATAATTGTCCACTCACACTTAGAAATACGAACAAGCTAAATACTTCTGTTTTTTATTCCACAGCAAATTGGATTTAACAAATCAGGAAATGTGGAAAGCTGTTACAGTACTCATGAAGAGCAAGAACTAACACCTGGCAGCATAATTATGAAAGAAAAAATATTAAAGCTATTTTCTTAAAATACAAAAATACAACTGTAAGTCTGTGGCCATTTTTGTGTAGGAAAAAAGCGTCCCATTCATATAATGAGTTCCTGAATGTTTCTACATGTTACAACAAAAAAAACCATTCACTGATCATCATGATAGTACTGAGTCATGTAAAAGAATATATCCAATAGACTTCAAAAGCATGAAAACAAGTATGAAATACATTTTAGAAAGATTTCCCAACAACTTTTAAGTGAAATGTTTCAGAATATAAAAGGCTAACATAAGAGAATTAATTTATGGAATAAGGCACTTCTCAGAAACAACACTAGAAGACATATTACCACAGGTTAATTTCAGTTCCACAAAAGAACACTGCAATAGAAGTTAAAAATCCTCAGAATACACTGGCTTTCTTCTAATATCATTTTAAAGAAGGTTTTGTAGATGCTCCCGCCATCCTCTGTCTCATCTTTTTCTAGCATTTTCTCGCACACCTGTTTTCAGACTGTGGACCTATCCCAGGCTGTATAAGGATTATGAGGATAATTTGGTTAGTCACGGCTAGACCACCGCATGGAAGATGGAGAATGCCACATGCTGCAATGTGCTCAGCTGTACCAAGGACAAAATAACTACACCACACTAGGACAGTCATCAGCATGTTTATAAAGCTATTTCGGAAAAATAGCCCCTGTGTATGGTAACATTGTCAAATTCTCCATTTGCTGCTGAGAATTTGAAAGAGATGCTCACTAGAAAGCAAGTTTACCACAAAATCACCCAGAAACATTTTACTTGGAATCAGAGGCTAATCAGGTTAGACGTGTACCCTGAGAATAGCCTGTGTACCCAGGCTGTAGCCAGGGAATACATCCGAGTTTCAGTTTGGTATTTCCTGAAGCTCTATGATATTAGAAGCCCTCCTCCCAAAAAGGGAGAAAAATAGGCTATATAAGCATACGTTTTAAAATACAACTTGTTTTCAAAGCAGTTTCAGGTTGAGCAGAAAGTACAGAATTCCCACACACCCATTGTCCCCCCAGCACACACGCAATCTCCCCCACCATCAACATCCCACACCAGAGAGGTACCCTGGTTAAAATCAATGAACCTACACTGACATATCATTATCACCCAAATCCACAGTTTACACGAGACTTCACTCTGTGTGGTATCATTCTATGGGTTTTGACAAATGTAAAATGACATGTATCTACCATTATACTAAACAGAAGAGTTTCACTGCCCTAAAAATTCCTCGTGTTCTGCCTACCTACCCCTCTCTCCTCTCTAACCCCTCGCAACCACTAATCTTTTTACTGTCTCTATAGTTTGCCTCCTCCAGAATGTCATATTATTAGAATCCTATAGTATGTAGCCTTTTCAGATTGGTTTCGTTCACTGAGTAAATTGCATTGAAGATTCCCCTCATGTCTTTTCATGGCTTGACAGTTTTTGTTTGTTTGTTTGTTTGTTTTTAAAGATTTTATTTATTTGACAGCAGGAACACAAGCAGGGCAAGTGGGAGAGGGAGAAGCAGGCTTCCCGCCAAGCAGGGAGCCCGATGTGGGGCTCCATCCCAGGACCCTGGGATCATGACCTGAGCCGAAGGCAGACGCTTAACGACTGAGCCACTCAGGCGCCCCTGTTTTGTTTTGTTTTTAATAATATCCACCCTCAATGTGGGGCTTGAACTCACAACTCTGAGATCAAGAGTCACAAGCTCTACCAGCTAAGCTAGCCAGGCACCCCAATAGCTCATTTCCTTTTAGAACTGAATTAATATTCCATTGTATTAAAGTACTTTTGATGAAAATTTTATAGCAGTTTGTAAGAGTTACAAGGTAGAAGCGACATCTATCTTTTAAAAAACTCCTATGTTCCTATCACTTAGGAGGTATCCAGTAAGTGACTTGTTGAAAGAATATATAATTGAATAAATCAACATGCATCTAAAGCTAATCTTTAAAACTTAATTTCCCTCATCTGTAAAACTTACTCCTTCCTCCTAACACTGTATGAGAATTAGAATAATATATTTAAAAGAGAGCTATTATCAATAATCACTATTACTATGAATTTATTTAATTAAAACTATATTTTCAAGTTGAGACCATGAATCTTTTAGTTCCAGGAAAATAAAAATGGTAAAGAAAGGAAGGAAGCAGGACCAGAACTAGGGTAAAGGCACCTAAGGCACAAGATTTAAGGAGGCATTCATTCTCCTATTTGGTGCGTCAATATTCAAAACATTTTCAACAGACTAGAAAAATAATACTTAATGTATTTGAATATAAAAATCTAGAATCCAAGTCTACAATTCAATTGCACCAGCAAAGGATGAGAGCTCTGGTTTAAGAGCAGAAAAAAAAGAGTGTTTTAATTATTCATAAGGTTATTAACAATCAATATTATAATTTGCAAAAATAATTAATACAAACATAAGGTAAGTTAGGGATGCCTGGGTGACTTAGTCAGTTAAGCGTCTGCCTTCGGCTCAGGTCATGAGCCCAGGGTCCTGGGATCCAGTCCAACATTGGGCTCCTTGCTCAACAGAGAGTCTGCTTCTCCCTCTGCCCGCTGCTCCCCCTGCTTGTGCTCTCTCTCTCTAGTGCCAATAAAATAAATAAAATTAAAAAAAAAACATATAAGTTAATAAACATCTATAATTTTCTTAGAAAGTAGTATGAGGTCATCAGCACTGTGTAGTTTAGAATACCCCACTTCAATAGGAACCACGATAAACTGGAGAATATCTAGAAGAATACCAGAAGAATGAGGGATCTAGGAACCATGTTATCTAAATGGTTAGAAAATGAGAGATGTCAAGTCTGACAAAAGAGCCATTGATGTTGAAGGTGATAAGAAAATTAGCTTTTGATTAAAATTTGTCTAATTATTAGAGTCGTTCAAGAATGGAAAAAATTGTGTCCTAAATCAGTAGTCTTTGGTTTTTGAAACTTTTTTTTAAGATTTTATTTTTTAATTAATCTCTACACCCAACATGGGGCTGGAACTCACAACCCCGAGATCAAGAGTCACACACTCCACCAACTGAGCCAGTCAGGCGCCCCACTAAAACAGCAATCTTCCCTGAAAAGAAAGCATTCTAACAGGGGCTAGATGGTCATTTCTAAGCAATATTGTAAATGCTGTAATTTTAGCATTTTCCTCACATCTAGGATGAAATATAAATAATCCTAAAAACTAAGTGAAACACTACTTAAACACTGCAGAGTGCCCATTAGACTAATTCTTAGAAATTTTTTAGAAAAGGTTAGATCTTAACTTTATGCCTACTGCAAATTTATCTTTACACAGCACAATTAGAAATAATAAAAACACATGACAGTGGTAAGAAAGCTTATCCACTACAACTACTTCAGACTGGAGATGCAGATTATAGTTGCATATTTAGCTACCAATAATGTACTTTTTTATTTTCATATTAATTATCTTATAGTTCATGAGGTTTAAAACAGATCTCTTTTTAGAACAAGTCCCATTCTATCATAAAATTCTAATAGGCTGAACATGAGAGAGCAAATAAATGACGGATGAACAGGCTAGAACACTATTTAACATCACAGAGTATTTGGTGGTTTTTTTTGTTTTTTTATTTTATTTTTTTAAAGATTTTATTTATTTATTTGAGAGAGAGAGAATGAGAGACAGAGAGCACGAGAGGGAAGAGGGTCAGAGGGAGAAGCAGACCCCCCGCTGAGCAGGGAGCCCGATGTGGGACTTGATCCCGGGACTCCAAGATCATGACCTGAGCTGAAGGCAGTCGCTTAACCAACTGAGCCACCCAGGCGCCCCCAGAGTATTTGTTAACAACTATTAGTGAGCCCTGCTGCACGGAGTATTACAGAGATTCATAGAGCCCTAAAACTGTTGACAATCAAACCAGGGGATGTCTTTCTCTTGATATATTTACACAAGAAACAAACACGAATACTTCCCCTACAGCCATGTTCATTGTTATCAATGACCTGGAGAACCTTGCAATTAATTTTTTCTATTGGATCAGGGTCTACAGCATGTGGCCAAGCACAGGGGAAGATTTACGCAAAATTTTGTTATGTTTGTTGGAGAAGATGGAAGCATTAAAGTTAAGCCATCTATCATTCTTTTAGACCTCCTATAAGAAACAATTTTAATTCTGCAAAGACTTACATGGAAAACTTACATTGAGAGAAAAACAAAAAAACCACAACATGAGCAAAGACAAAAGAAATTACTTTTTTCTAATATACATCATCTGGAAATATTTGAAATTATACTTTTCTCATTGATTAATTTAAAATATAAAACACAGCCAGTCAGCAGTTCTATGGCAATTACTAGCATAAAGTCAAAAATAAAGCACAGGACTGAGAGGTCTAGAAGTTATGACTCCATGTCTAAGAAATGCTAAACTATTTTCATGAAGAAAAGGTAAGATACAAGCATTGAACGATGAGACACAGGGAAAAATCAGCGATTTTACTCACATCTTAAAATCACAGCTGCAGCTCATTTCTTCCTTTAAGGTATAAATGTAAACAAAATACGCTGCCTGATACAATACAGAAAATGCTACCAAAGACAGCGAAGATAGAAATGAAACTCTTGAAATGCTCCATTATCACAAAGGTCAACCTACACATCCACCAAGAATGACTAGAATGTGCCTCCAAGCTTGAGCTTACAAGGGAACAAAAGAAGAAACTGACACTTGAATTACTCCATAATATGGACTTCCCTACTCCCAAATGAACCAAATTGATTAGATGACCCTGATAACTGTTATCTTTGAAAACTCCAGATCAGTTGCCTTTTGCCTCTCTGCATGTTCTCACTGGCAGGCTCAAATTTGGTGGCACACTTCAGTGGTTCTTGGATGTGCAGGCTGACCTTTGTGATAATGGAAAATTTTAGACTCTAATTTCGATCTTGCCTATTGCAGAGAACAAAAGGGAACAGATCCAGAGGTTAAAAAGATAACAGTTAACAGGGTCATCTAATCAACCTGGGTTCATATGGAAGGAGGAAGTCCATATTATGGAGTAACTGATGTACCAATTGCTTCTTTTATGGCCTCGCTATGCTTCCTCTCATTGAGGAATGAGACAGAGTTTAATGACTAAAGACACAAATGACTTGATGAACAACAGTAAAGAATTTGATGCAAACAAGTCACTGGTAGTAAACACTGACATGCACATACAAAGTGATTCTTCTTTCCTTTGCCAAGGGCAATAGATTTTCACAGCACAAACGGCCTTTTGTCATTCCACTTACAAAGACTCACACTTAAGAATTATTCCATGATATAGGCCAAATGGCATTATACATAAGTACTGAACTGTAGGCTCAATTCCTAGAAGAATATTATATAACAGTAAAATAAACACAAAATGGTTTTAGGAAAAGAACATTTTAGCTACCAGGTAAATGTACAAAATAGACTTTTATAGAAGAAAGAAAAATTCCTGGTTCTTCTGACTTTCATTCCCATGTTCATGTACACTCTGGTATCTCTGCTTCAACAATTCAACCTAAACTATTTCTAGAGTGTAGACTAGAATAAGCAGAAGACAAGTTTTACTAATTTACAAACCTGCCCTTTTTGAGAGACAACTATAAGTCAAAAAGCCCTCTCGTCTGTTGAAATAAATGTCCAGGCCCAACAGGGAGCTGCTCCTGCCTTGGGATGCCACATCAGTAAATCAAAACTTACATAACCCATGTGCTCCTGTACATGTCCCAGCATGACCAGAAACTCAGTATATCCAGGCAGCTGAGCCCCAAAGCCAAACCAACTCTGGACCTTCACACCCCAAACAAGATTGACTAGATGGCCGATCATTTATTTCCTGTTTTTGTCTTCTTTGGTTCTTTATTGTTTTTCTTATAAAAGCTACCTGCCTTCTGCCTTACTTCACAGTTTTAACTATCCAGTTCATGAAGTTTGTCTGTATCACCCACACTGTCTTTAATCATTTTTAACAAATCTTAACCTCAGCCTAATGTTATTTGAAGTAAAAACCAGATTTTCGGTGGTCTTTAAGGTAATGGAGCCATTCTCGACGTACACACAGGAAGATAATGGAGCATATTATACCGGCCCTATACTCTATGTCATTACAAACTCACACAGGTCTCAGAGGCCACAACCTTTTAAAAACCGTCACCAAGGTACAATCTATTCATGAGTTTTTTCGGAGATTTCCTGGCAATCCCTTAAAAACCCTCTAACCCTCAAGGAATTAATGAATATCAAAGTAGCCCCTGATTCTAGGATGATGAGAATAGAGAATGAGGCATTGCCTATGTACCTCCACTGAGTGCCTTTCAACTTCAAATGAAGTCTTCCTAAGGGAAGCTTACTTAGTTTTACTAAAAGGACTTTAGCTACTGCTATGTTTGGTCATTTTGAAATGATTTAGGTTTTCCTAATGTCCTGAGGTTCATCCATTTATAGTAAGTAAAATGTTCTCTAAATCAAAATTTCAGCATTCATTTCTAAAGCGAAGAGTTAGAAAAAGAATAGCTGCCACGCAGCTAACACATTCAACTGACAAAAGATTTTTAAATGGACAAACTTCCTTTTAGACAAATTTTGTCCATTCCTGTACTTTTTAAAATGACTTACGATATCCTGACTCTATAAAGTGCTACGCTCAGTTATGGAAATGCAAAGATGAGCATATCTGCTCATGGAGGGGAGAGGTGTGAGGCTGAGATAGGTCTATTAGAATCCTGAGGAAGTAGAGGGAGGAAAAGATTTTCTCAAATTAAATCACTCCCCCTACGCACCTCAACCCATGCACCTGTAAAGAACCATCCTGTGTAATGCAAGTTAATGAGCCCATTATTCTCTCCAGGGAACAGGCAGTATTATCTTTCAGAGGGATTCAACATGTCATCTGAAGCATTCTGGGCTCTTTGAATTTGCTGGGTCACACCTTCACTGTGCGGTCAATTCAATGTCTTAGCCTACAACCTTTCACTCCTGCTTCTTCCTGGGATAGAGTAGGCAAAAATATATTTATCTTCAGCAGAACAGTTGCCAACATCAATAAAACTTGAAGGAGAGATTTCCCAGAATGGATTGACTGTTACGATCCCTTTAAAATGCAAGGGTAAAAGAGAATTCAGTCCCTGACCCTCAATGTCAGGGGAGCTACACTTTCCTTTCCAGTGTTAAATATAAGGTCAGACTGTGCCGCAAGGGAATTCTTATTTGTTTCTTTAAAATCTGCAAAATTAAAGGGTATTATTCAAAAGAGGATGATTTTAAATATTTGCAAATGTAATAATCTTACCACTAATCAGTACACATGTGATATTGCCAGAGGCATGTAAGGCCTTATGTTTCTTAAGACTCTAATTAGACTACAGAGGAAATCCCAAAGAAACGATGATCAGATAATATAAATCAAGCTACATTTTGCAACACAGATAAACTGCAATGCTTTACTGAAACCTCAGTGAAAATCAAAAGACACAGCCTACCTGATGGTGAAGGATGCGTCGGACTGTCGGCCGGCCACAAGATGCTAACTGGATAAGAAACACTTAAGAACGTGCAATCAAAATAGACAGAATTTATAGACTACAAAAGGAAAGAGTTCAAAGAAATAACCATGAAGAATTTAAGCCAAGTGATGAAAGAAATGAAAAAAAGTCAAGGATTTGGTTGTTAAATGTGAAGTAAAATCTGAAACTTTGGCAATGATAGTGGAATTAGCATCTGGTCTTAGTAATGAAGTGTTTGAGGTTGACCCACTCATGGAATGTAGCATAAAAAATCAGGAAATGCATGAACAAAGAGCTTAAGTTGAAATTACATGCAAAGTCCTAAAGAAAACAGCCAAGCTGATATCTGTCACATACTACTTTCAGAAAATCCCTTTGGTCACCTCTAAGCTTAGAAGCGGCACCTGCAATATCCCCTCCTGCCCTCATGCACCAGGTTTTACACCTATCTCTTTACATCTAAAGGTGCTTTACATTTATCACACTTATCTGTTCTTCCATATCACTCATTCTCAAGTTGCTTACTAGATATTTCCAGCTGGATTTCACAGCAATACTTCAAACTCAACATTTTTAAAGGTTAACTACTCCTCATCTTCTTGAAAAAAAAAAAATCCTCAACCAGATCTGTTTCTGTTAGCAGCATCTTCATGTTCAGTTACTACTTCTTGCTTCTTCCAATAGTCATTTGGTTTCAGACTCAAACAATTCAAACAATGTCCTGTCTTTCATACCTGTTCTTACGTTCCCACCACTAATAACTGGTGAATCTGAATCTTACTACCTTTTAGTCTGATTACTGAAATAGCCCCTAATTTGCTCCCCATCCGATTGGTATCTATATGCTTCCATTGTAATCCTCCCTATATGCTACAAGATTATATTTTTAAGGCATGATAGGACTATGGAATATCCCTGCTCAAAAACCATTCATGATTTCCTATTACTGAAAAAACACACTTTTTTTGGCATGACACATAGGATACTCAACAATGTCTCTAGTCACTTTTCCTCTTACATTTCAACACGCCTATGTGTATGTCACATTGTAGCCAAAGTGCACAAACAGGATTCCCCCTCAATGCTTTGTACTCACCCACCCTTGTACCCCTACCTAGTGACAGGCTCTCTGCTGGAAACATCTGCCTCAAAAGCTCATTCCCTCAAAGCAGCCTTTGCCATTCATGCTGAAAAGCAAAGCCTTTCCCTGCAACTTCTACCTTGTTCCTGTCTTAAGAGAATGGTTAAAACCATAGACTTTGCACACCATCATCTGGACTCTAAATAAGGCTAGCTCTGTGACCACTAGCTGACCATCAACAAGTTACTTTATCTCCATGAGCTATAATTTCTTCATCTCTAAAATGGGAATAATAATAGTACCTTTACCTTAAGGATCGTTGTGAGAGCTAAATGTACCAGCACCCGATAAGCACTCAATAATTGTTGGCTGCAGTCATTATCATCATCATCATCATCATCATCATCCTCATTATCATTCTCCACTCCCTCTGATGGCATAGCCATGGTAACACGACACCAGAGAAAATACAGTTTGGTACTACATCTTGATCATTATGATCTATCAGCCTGTATTAGAATATCTGGCACAGGGGCACCTGGGTGGCTCAGTCAGTTAAGTGTCTGACTCTTGATTTTAGCTCGGGTCATGATCTAAGCATCTTGAGATCAAGCTCCATGCTGGGCTCTGCGCTGGACGTGGAGCCTGCTTAAGATTCTCTTTCTCTCCCTCTGGCCCTTTCCCCCACCCCCACTCACACACACTCTCTCTCTTTAAAAGAAAAAAAAAAAAAAAGAATATCTGGCATGTAGGCGTTCAATATGCATTTGTTGAAATTATACATACATGAATGAATCTATACAAATGAAATCAATAAGGCAGTCTTAAAACTTAAAGTCTTAAAATTATGGTAAAAAAAAGATTGCATATAGAAAGGATAACAGAAAGAAATACAGCTTAAAAGAGTAGGGAGGATGAGGGAAAAAACCAACCAAGCCCAGTAGTGTAAACTGGTGGCCAGAAAAGCTTCTGAAACTGCAGAAATACAGTTGATAGGTCAAGGGAGGTAGTGGTTTCATGGTAGTGTTCAGTCTAGGGCCACATATTAAATGGGGCACTGACTAAAAGGAGTATGTCAAGAGAAAGGTGACCATAATAGTTAAGGATTTAGAAATAAAGTCACATAAACTTCAAATAGAGGAAATGGAATGTTTCAACTAAAAGAAAAAAGCTAAAGTGAAGATAGAACCATTGGCTTAAAATATCTGAAAGGCTGTCACTGGGCAAAGAGTGCTTAGCTCTTTGCTAGCACTTAGCTTCTCTTAGCTTAGCTTAGCTTCTCTTAGCTTCACAAGGCTGAACAAGGGAAAATATAAAGAAAAGAGTGTTTTGACTCAATATAACAGAACAACTATTAAAGATACCCAGGAATATATCAGACTGCTGTTACAGAGTAGTGAGTCCTCCATAAACATAAACATTCAAGCAGAAACTAGATAGCATCTAGTTTCATCTGCCAGAGATGCTAGGAAATTTTTAAATATATATATTGCCCTAAGTACTAAGCAGCTGAGTCCCCATACATTAAAAGGAAAAGGTAGTGGTAATCATTATTACAGTGAGGCTAGGGAATCTTATGAATGTACTGGCCTGATATGTTCGTTAAAAACTGATTTTCCACAGAATGATTAAAACTATGTCTACAGTATCATTGTAACCAAGTAAGTTATATATATTACTTAAATCTAATAATCAAAAATGAAAACTGTTATTCTAGGGACAGAGGTTATAAGTGATTTCATTGTTTCTTAAAATAGTCGTTAATCATAAAAATCATGTTTTATAACAGTCAAATTTCATATATTAAAAAAACCCTAATTCTCAATATTTTCCTAAGGGCTTACAAGATATTTATAAAAGAAATAAGGAAGAATAAAAGAAAGAAAGAGGGAAGGAAGGAAGGAAGGAAGGAAGGAAGGAAGGAAGGAAGGAAGGAAGGGAGGGAGGGAGGGAGGGAGGGAGGGAGGGAGGGAGGAAGGAAGACAGACCAAACCAGCCAAGCATTTATAGTTTAATGTGGCCATTGATTTCAATAAGCCTAGAGACAACCTTTTATCACATATAAAAGCAGCCTCCAAAATTCCATCTTAACTGCTTTTGACATAGCTATCCCATATGATACAGAAAATATCCAATAGATTAAGTTAATAAAACTCCACTTGATTTTAGTTCTATCCACATTTCAAATCGATTTCATGTCACTATAAATACCCCTTTCATTCAAAAGAGTTAGTTAAGTCTGTTGACATTTTCCATTAAATGGACAAGTTGTACAACATGCAGATTTCCAGTTTGTCTATTACTTTAAAATAATTCCTTACCTCCTATGGGATTTGTTTTTAATTCCCAAGAAACTTAAGGATACATGAATCAATTTTCTCCATACAATCACTATTAGAGAATTGTGGTTGAACTAACATTCAATGGCAGCTGGTCTAAGACAACTAAAAGAACTGATTTTACTTTTAGTATCTTTCAGTCAGTGACATGTAGAAGCCACTGAGGAAGGAAAAATAGGTATTAACATTCTCCTAAAATTTCAGATATGTTAAAATATCTTAGCAGAACATGTTATAGAAAATGTCAAATAAGCCTCAAAAAATGTACTCATTTTACCTATAGCAAGAAACTAATATTAAATAATATTTTTCTTATTATAAATGGGTCCATTCAGAAGAACGTATATAAGCTCTTACCATTGTAACTTAAAGAATTATATTTTGGGTTTCTAAAGTAATTTGCAAATATATGAAACTTCAGATCTGTCTCTTGTTTAAAAATAACAATTTAAACAATTTTTCCAAAAATATTCCTTCTAACACACATTTACACGGATTTTTTTTCTATTGTATTCTTTTGCAGTACACTGCCTATGATTTATGCATAATATTAGTTTAAGCAACATGAATGGTAAGCAACCAAATTAATTCCATTCTTGTGAAATATAAGAGATACTGTGCAAAACCTCATTAATTTACTAGAATATAATCTCTATAAGGGTAGATTTTTCTGTGCCACAATGTCTAGAAGAACCTAACCCATGGTTAGGCTCAGTAAATATTTCCTGCATAAAAATAAGTAAATAACAGTTTATTTCTGTTTCATAAAATCCCTGTTGGAAAATATAAAACTTTCCATGCTTGAAAGAGGGTCTTATAGACCCAATTTGGGAATCATTACTTTGTGTATATAGGATTTGTTTTGTTTTCTAAATAGTTCTTTTATATTAGTGTAAGTTACAATTAATTTCTATGTTGTTTAAAACTGAACAGCCTGTAATGTGGAACTCATATAAACATGGCACCCTTGCCTTTCGTATGAAAGACAAATTAAAATCTCATGCACTGTGCTTTGAAGAAAATCAAAATCTAATATTTGACAGTAATGAGCATAAGCTTCCTTTGACCACAGCAAAGGGAAAAATACCCACTTTTACTATGCTTTTAAAGAAAATGATATGTAAGAACAATTGATTATACTTGAGTCTTCTCTCTCATTTAGCTTGTACAGATTTTGATGGTGAATGGCATTTGCTCTTCATATCCAAAACAAAACTAAATTATCATTACATAGGAACAAAGCATTCCCAGTTTCTTCAGAAAAAGGCTCTGTATATAAATTCTCAGAGTTTCAGCTCTTCCAAAATGGACAGAGATTCAGGTGAAATACATGATGAGGGTATTTAGAGAATATCCAAATTATACAAAGACCTACCCCAAATATTCCTATCCAATACAAAAGATGGCTCAAGGAAACACCGAATATTCCTACCATGGTACTCTTATGTCTCTTCTCATCACCTACGTAGGGAAAATGTGACAGAAAGGATTATTTCTTATATGTTAGTCACTCCTGACATGAATCCCCAACTTAGCTTTACACTCCACTTCCAAAACCACTCAGCTCCAGGCAACTGGCAAGGACTGACTACTCACATAGAACCCACTCTTGCCTTCAACCTTTATCTATACCTAGAGACTTAAGGTTCAAAACTAGGAAAAAATGCAAATAAATATTTGTGAAAATATTTAAGAGCAGTAAAACTCACCCTCTCTTCCTTGGCGCTGCCCGTGGAGGCGGCAGCCCTCTCTTACTCAGCATCATGGCTGGCCTCAAACCTCTGCTGAAGCCCAACATAATTAAAAAGAGGACCAAGAAGTGCATCTGGCACCAGTCAGACTGACATGTCAAAATTAAGCACAAATGGCAGAATCCGAGAGGCCCTGACGATGGGGTACACAGAAGATTCAAGGGCCAGAACTTGGCGCCTAACATTGGTTACAGGAGCAACAAGAAACAAGGCACATGCTGCCCAGTGGCTTCCAGAAGTTCCTAGTCCACAACTTCAAGGAACTTGAAGTACTCCCGATGCAAAACAAATCTTACTGTGCAGAGATTGCTCCCAATGTCTCCTCCAAGAACCACAAAGCCACTGTGGAAAGAACAGCCCAGCTGGTCATCAGAATCACTAATCCCAATGCCAGGCTGCACAGTGAAGAAAATGAATAGACAGACAGACAGATTATGTACACATCATATTTGTTACTAAATCCATAAAACTGCAAAAAATAAAATAAAAGCAATAAAACTTTTAAAAATAATCTATTTCTAGCCACATCTATATCTTATCTTTTTACACTATGTTTGTACTTCTCTTTATCATGTGGAACCTCCTCAAAATGTCCATTTCCTCTACAGAAATCTCAACCCCTAAAATGAGTTGCAATGCAACCTTTTCCTTAAACCTGCCAAAACTGCCCCAGGAGGATTTAAGAACTCCCTCCTTCTGGGCAGTCAAGGAATTCTGTTGCACTTATTTTCCACCTCTTTGTAATGTTTGACATATAATAACGTACTATGAATGTCTTCCCAACAAGGTTACAAGTACATTAAAAGCAAGATCTGAGGTTTTCTGTTTATCTTATAAGGTGCCTAGTGTGATACTCAGTAGACTCTCAAGAAAAATTTATTGAACTGGATTTGCAATATTTTTCCTTATGCCAATGTATATTACTGGTGGCTGGCTATAATATACTTTATTTCCTATAATGAATGCTTTCATTATTTCTAAATACTAGTATATTTATAAATGAATAATTTCTGAGTTTTATCATTTTCTCTCAGGGTAGAAAGTCAATTGAGATATCTCTTTTCCATTACAAAAAATCAGTGCATAACAGATTAAAGAGTGTAAAAAATATTTAAAGGAGTGGCTCATATCAAGGAGAAAGAGAGATTATGTAAGAGTTTAAGTGTAATTTAATATAATAATGGACAAAACTTTTGGCTTATACAAATTTATATTTGAAAAAAAAAGCTGATCATGGAAAACCAATACACTAAAATGTTAACAGGAAAGAAAAATAAAAAATCTCTTAGAAAATAAATTGAAAACTAACTCCAAACTATGCTTAGTAAAAAGGCTTATTATAATATCTAACAAAATAGACAAGAAAAGATTACTTAAATTATAACTTTGAACTGAATTTCAGATGTAGCAAATAGCAGTGAGGAAGAACACTGGATCAGAAAAGAGCTAGTAGAAGTTTTGCCTCTGGTACTTACAGAGGGTCTCACCTTACTAAATAAATGAACAAGTGGAAGAAGAGAGACTGTATAATGCTTGATTATTAATTTATTTGACCTTTCAGTACAGTTTGCCTACCTACAAGTCAAAAGAAATAATTTCTTCCTTACCTGGCGATTTTAAAAATTAAATAAAGATTATAAATATAAAAAAGATTTTAAAACTATAAAGCAACTTATAAATATGTCACTTTACTGTAATTAACATTATCTTATTACATATAAAAATAAAATTATATCGATAACTGTTTTTCGAGCAAGCACTATAATGCAAAACCAGGGAAATTCTTTTTTGAAAGGATACATATGCACTAATTATATCACCAGCCACTTCATTCTCCTGAAACATTTCAAAAGAAAGTTCATGTTGTTTTTAGGTAATTTAGTTCATTTCTGAGGTATCCGAATTTTAAGGAAATTTCAGTTCAATTTTTGTTCATAGTTTCTATTACTTTTTAATCCCCAGAGAAAGGGCCACAAACCGTTTTTTAAAGATTGAATCTCGAGATGCCAATTTCTACATGCAATTAAAATTTATCCAAGTCTCAAATGAGACCTGAAATTTCTTAGAGCCCATTATAAGAAAGGGCTAATAACTTTCAGATAGCTACAAATATAAATCAGATAATCCTGTTTTCAATCATCCATGTATATTTTAAATAGTTTTACTTTATTTTACTCTCTCATATATCCACTTAAATGCTGGTAATTGCTTTCTAGCCCATATCTCAACTTATAAGAAGTTGTTATGTTAGGATGTTAGGATGTTAGGATGACTGTTAGGATGACTCTATCACCTACTGTACCAATATTCTGTCACCAATATTCTGTCTGATCTATTTATGCTGTCCCAGAATAAATTAATTTGGAAGTTTTGTATTCTGTAGTTAATTTCAATTGAAGGTGGATTTTGCCTCTTATGGTGCTGATCCATGTATCTGCTTTCAACTTGGCCACACATTCAGAGGCCACGTATAATTTATCTAAGATCCAAAAACAGATTTATGGAATATAATTTACATCAGCTACAGAAATATGCCTTGCCTGGCACACCTATGTTGACATTTGGAGCATTATGTCACAGATGAAACCCACACTTCCCTCTCTCCTTTATCAAACAGAGGTAGCACATGATATGAAAAGGAAATGATATCTTCCCAGCAATCAACCCTAAAGGAAACCAGTTATCCTTCTTTTTGCTCCATTATGAACAATACAGTCTAGAGGCTTGTTCCGAACACTCTGGTTGAAGCTTCTCTGCCCCTCCAGTCTTCTGTCAAAGAGTTAATGGTCTGGAAACTAACGTTTAAATGCACTGGCTAGACTACCTAATTAAAGGAACCCTAGGTGAATCCTTTTATAAAGAGAAAAATCATTTGGCAATGAATACAATCACTTCCTTATATGTCTAGTTCATAGGTTTACAAATCATATGTGGAATGAGGTAGCACATTTGTATCCTAGAATATTTCTGAATATTCCTGTTAATTATTGAGAATTTGGAGGATATACATTCCCTTTCCTGTTTGCTTCAAGCAATCAATCATACCAACTATATTCCTGTTTTCAACCGAACAGGGTTCTGTGTTACGTGTCATAAAGTTAGGAGTACATTTTCTAAGAGTGGATAAAACATGTACACAATCCATGTATTTAAGAATGGTGTGTATATCTATCCACATTCTATATTCTTCTCCCCCTGGGAAATGAAATAAATAGAAATGTCAAATACTATTATTTGAATATTTATTTGGCCCTTGTGGGCAAGTTGAGGAGAAACAACTATAGCTGCCATGGAAAATCATCATCATAACTCCTAACTACTTGACTTAAATAATTTTAAGTGTTACTGTACTTGTGTGACTAATTGAATCATTTCTTCTTTCCTTTCAAAAAAAAAAAATACTGTTGACAGAAATAGTAAAGGACACTGAATCTTCTGAATCCTTTATCATTTGTGAACCACTTAGGTTGCTGTTATCCAACAATCTTTAACTCAGCTGCACAAAATTAATTAAGACTCCCTTCCAATTCCTCTAGCTTTTCCCACTCCCTCTACATGCCCCCACCCTCCACCCAGACTTTGTTCATATACTGTAATGGCTGAATTATAATTTCTCTGTTACTCCTCTGTCTCCCCCACTAGACTCCATATGCTTCAAAGATAGGAACCATATCATTCATCTCTACAGTCCCCAAAGTAGCACAAAATAGACCCTCAGTAAAGGGTTGGTGAATTAATTTTCTTAATGAGTCCAACACTTGTTATAACAACCAAGTCTCTTTCATAGTTCCACTTGCCTTCTTGGGTATAGCCAACTGGATGTCATGATGTTATCCTCACCACTCAAACCCAACATACCCAAACTTTAACATCTTCTTCCTATATTCCTTACATGTACTAATGGCACCCAGTTTTCCCAGAAACTCTGGATCACAACCCTGGGGCCATCTTTGATTCCTTCTCATATTCTAACCTGCATCGAGTCTCATTAACAGTACTTTTACAATATTTCACTCATGTTGTCACTCTCTCCACATTCCAGCCTCCATTAACGACATTCAGGCCCTCGTATCTACAAACTAGGAATACTAGGGAAGCTCCTTAAAGACTCTCAGACCATCTTCTCTAACTATCCTACACTATCAGACTAGCCTCCCCATGGCAGAACCTGCTCAGAGTGGTTGCTCCTATTCCCTTACCTTGGGATCTACACCCTTGAGCCTGCCAATTCTGATCTTCCACAATCCATTCTCATTCAGCTTTTCTAGCATTATCTCTCAACTTTATTCATCAAACCAGGCACTTCCTTTTGTATGTGTCATGCCTTTTGCTCAGAATTTTCCTCTTCATCCTATTTTTCTTTGCCAGAATCAGTTTCATCCTTCAAGGAAGAAAACTAAAAAAAATTTCCTTGAATTCCTCAATTGGGAAACTGTTCTTTTCCTTCAAACGATTTCAGTCTACTGCCTTATGTCCCTTATAACATTGGAAGCTTTCCTCATCCTCACCCCAGGCATACAGCCTCACAAATTGGAGATTCTGAAAAAATGATGGCCAAATATTTTGGAAGTTGTCAAAACCCTTGCCTCCCCTTTAAAAAAGTTTAAAAATAAATATGGTCGATAAAAAATACATAAAAATTACAAAAATATAGCCTGGTACCCTGAACTTCCATTAACACGCCTTCTGAGCATGCCAATGTGTGTTTCTGATTTAACCCCCTCTTTGTTGTTTAAAAATGATCTACAACCAACAGGGACAGCTCTAAGCCACACACAAACACATTCCATATTTCCAAGTAAATGCTAACAGGAAAAATGTGCTTGTATAAGATTTGACTCTACCAGTTAAAAATCAACAAGGACAAACCCTGTTTTCTCCCTACCCCTGCAAAAAGTGTGGACATGACATCTTGATTATTTCCTCAGTGTGAATAAATCATACATTTCCAAGTTCATAGTGTGGGAACACTAAAACTATTAGAATTTAGGTGCTGGGGTGGTTACTGACTAGTAATTATTACTTAGAAGCTTAAGTAAACTCTCTCTATACTTTTTCCCCTCCTTTTCCTCCAATAATCTGCTTTAATGACAAAAATATGAGCCCTGCTCTGAAAACACAATGAATGAAACTTGAAAGAGAGGAAAGAACCCTGATGTCCAGCTGGGTGCCAAGTGTGGAGATCAAGTACCCAGAGTTGAAGGGAGCAGAAAGCCTGGCAGTCAGGGACTGCCACAGACACAGGCGAAAGGCCCTGCAAGGTGGGGAGCCAGATGTTTCCCTGAGCTCTAGGAAATGCCTGCTTCCCGAGGTCTGATATCCGCAGGAGCAGCGGCCTTTTTGCCTTCTCCTTCACCTTCATTTAGTGTGCTGGGACCACGGGCGAGGCACTGTACTTGGAGCTTTCAGAGTATTATCTCATTTCATCTGGAAGCAATCCTCTATGAGGAAGATACTATTATTACCTTCAGTTTACAGATTTAGAAACTGAGGCTAAAGAGATTAAGGAGTTTGCCCAAGGTCACACATAGATAGTAGAGCCAGGGTTTTTGTTTACTTGCTTTATGATTTATCATTATTATTTTATTACTTATTTCTATCTATGTCTCTCAAAAGGCCAGGAAACTTGACTTGGCCTGGGACTCCGTGCACATGCGTGCGCACGTGTGTGGGTGCAAAAGATGTTCTATTTATTTACTCATAAAAGCAAGAGAGCAAGACTGTTCTAAGAGTATTAATCACAGCAATGGAGTTGAACACAATTGGTAGATTCATCAATGAGGTTGAATAGTTAGGTGTATGACTGTGGGCCTAAGACTCTTAACAATAAAGCAAGCTTAACTGCCAGCATGTGTGTCAGTTAAAACTCACTCACTTCTTCATGTCCCTCATTGCCACAATGCTCCAGCAAGCAACTCTCAGCGGTTTACCAGCAAGACTCTTGTGTTAAGGTAATGCTGTGTTCTCCCATAAAAGGTAGGTAGAGTCCTAATACCCAGTCCCTCCAAAGGTGACCTTGTCGAAGACAGGATCTTTACAGAGATAATCAAGTTCAAATGAGGTCACAGGGTAGGCTGTAATCCAATGTGACTGGTGTCCTTATAAAGAAGGGAAATTTGGACACAGTCACACAGAGAGAAAGACTGCCATGGGAAACGAAAGCAGAGATCAGGGGGATGTTTCTAAAGCCAAGGAATGCTGCAGACTGCTGGCAAAACACCAGAAACTAGGGGAGAGTGATGAACAGATCCTTTCCTCTCAGCATTCAGAAGAACCCAACCCTGCTGATACTCTGATTTCAGACCTCTACCTCTACCTGAACGGGGAGACAATACATTTCTGCTTTCTACACCTTCTTAAGCTTGTGGTGTTTCATGATGGCAGCCTCACCAAACTATTCCACCTCTTTCCAAAGTCTTAAAAGACATGAGGCCACAGCAGCAAGTATTTTTATTCTCCCATATTCCTAGCGAGCCTCTGCACTTACTCGCTCGAAAACGCTTTAGTATATAAAGCTCACTTCTCATCTCTGGGCAAGAGGAGGGCACAGCCTTTCCTCCTGCAGTAGGGAGTCTGGAAGCAAACAAGCTAAGTGAGTCCCCATCAAGGAAGGCCTTTATACCTACCACCAGTCTGTAATAATCTGACCTCTGGTTTGCAGGACTGAGTACATTTTTTTTTTTTTTGGTTTTATTTATTTGCAAGAGAGAGAGTAAGAGACAGAGAGCACGAGGGGGAGGAGGGTCAGAGGGAGAAGCAGACTCCCCGCCAAGCAGGGAGCCCGACGTGGGACTGGCTCCCAAGACTCCAGGATCATGACCTGAGCCGAAGGCAGTCGCTTAACCAACTGAGCCACCCAGGCGCCCAGGACTGAGTACATTTTTCATCACTGAGTATATTTTCCATCAGTGTCATCAAAAATGTAATGATTCTAGGTAAGTTTTAAAATTATAGAATTCTCTGGTAGTAATTCTCCCAGGAAAATATTTTCTAACTCTAACATTCCGCTAGAATGATACACAGGCTGGCAGAAGGGAATGACTTTATGTTGTAAAGCGGAGGCATGATATTTTTTGTTGGAGTCACAAATGTAACATGGGCTTTTCCCAATGCATCGAGTAAGATAACTGCTTGAAAGCAAATTTTTTTTTCTCTGCAAATACCATCATTGCTTGGATTTGTCTCAAATAAATATTTTCTTTACCTCCGGCTATTCCTTAGTCACAATTTCTCTAAGTAGCAAGCCTTTACAATTTTGATTTTAAAAAATGGGATCAGTTATGTTAAAAAGAACTATTTTTAAAAAAAACTGCTCTGCAAACAAAAATTTAGAGACATCCGTGGTACCTAGGAATTATAAGCTTCACAGCATTTTATACAAATCACATGATCCAAAATTCCCAAATGAGCCTAAAATGACTTAATATTTCCTGGTCCTATCTACCTAAAATCCCTCAAAAATATGCCATGAATATATGAATAAGCCAGCAAGCCCTTGTCAGATAATTCAAAGGCTGATGAACTAAAGCCTATTATCTTAGAAACTGATTTACTATATAATGCACAGAATGTGGAAAGAGAGGCACTGAGCTATGTTTTTACATATGGTTTTGACATGACTTTTTTTTTTATCTGCCTAGACCTTATTTCACACAGCAACCAATATATATTATGACACTTGAAGAAAATAGCTAGCGCTTCCTAAAAAGACCACAAATCAGGATACCATGGGGTCATTTCTATGAGAAATTCAGCCAATCTATTCATTTTAACAACAAGAAGGCTTATTCTTCTGAAGTACATAAGAGTGACTCTCAGATTTATTATATTATAGAAGTATAAGGATTGCCTTTGTGAGTAAAAAAAATGAAAAAAGAAATGAATGATAGCCCCCTAACCCTTTTCTTGAAATTATAATTAGCAATACATACCCTTACAGTAGCACCTAGGCCATATAAAATATAATATTTCAACAAATTATTTTCCAATGATATAAAAATGCCAGATCATTTGCAGAACATCTATAGCGTTATAAAAATGGCAATCAGTGTTGCAGAAAACAAGGCAGGGAAAATAAACTCTATAAAGTATAAACGGTATGGTATAAACAGTTTCAGTTTGAAAGACAACTAAAAACTATTATTTCGGGTACTCTGGTGACATAAATCATAGTAGCACCAACCAACCAACATTTAGCCTTGTGTGACATAGACATTACCTTAAAACTATTTAATATTATCGTTAACTTTTATTTTGAGCTGCTTATATCTACTCATATGATAATTTAAATAGAATTTCACAAAAGCATAAGGCAGACACTTTCATATTCCCACTTTACAGGAGAGAAAACTGAGGCTTCAAGGAGTTAAGGAACTTGCTCAAGGCCATACATAGCTCATGGCTGCTAAGTTGCAGAACCAGCACTTGCGTCCCAGACCCCCAAGGTGACCTGCTCTTGGTCGTTAGACCACTCTGCTTCTTAACAGAACTGGCCTGGGAGGAAAGGTGCTTGAGCAGAAGTTTCAACCAAGGTTCAGCCAAAGAGGCTGCTGAGGAGGCTACTCACAACCTCCAAAAAGGCCTCTGACGGAAATGTTGAAACTGCTGCTCGGTGGCCCATCTAGGTTTAGCATGGCTTTGAGCAGCGAGGCACCCCTGACGTAAGCCCCAACATCAATTTGCCGAACATTTTCCAATGATCACTGGAACCTCAGGATGGAGGAATCATCCTGAGGTCAGCCAGAGAACCCCTACCACAGGGCAGGAGACCACAGGCAGGACTCCTTCCATGCCTTCGAGCTGTTTTCTATTTGAGTAACAAAATATTTGACAATCAAATAGAATGCATATCCTTAGTTATTTTAAGTATTTGGCTACATTAATGGTATGTATGGGGAGAGGGACAGGCAGGAAAAGGTAAGAGACTAAATAAATTCAACATACATCTATACAGCTACATGTATTAAGCACCCACTAAAATGCTAAATACTGTGCAAAGTGCTTTCAAATATACTATCTAATAGAGAAGCGGAGAAAACTCCTCTCTCCAGTGATTTCTTTGTGTCATGTACCATGATGGCCAGTTAACAAATAAAAACCCCGAGGTTCTCGGAGGTTAATCATATCTGTCAAGATTGCATGGCTGGCTACCAAGAAGCAAAGGCTCTAAACCAAGGCCTGTTTGATTTCATCGCCCCACTGTGCTATACTAAAGGAACGCAACGACTACTCAGGACTTGAAGGGGTCCTGGAAGGCTGTGAGATTTCAAATACCCCATGCACTTTCCCATCCCCTTGGCTCTAACTCATGAAATGGCCATATTTGTCAAATAATGCTGCATTATTCAATATACTGCATTAACATGGTCCTATTAAAGAAAGGACAAAAAGGAAAGCTAAATCATGTGGTTAATGTAGACTCAAAATTAAACACAAATAGAAGATTTATCACCTTTCCTCACAAAATCAAGTTTGCCTTCTCAACTAAATGTATACGACTCTTTTAAAATTCTTTGCCACTACTTTTTTAA
This sequence comes from Callorhinus ursinus, assembly GCF_003265705.2. NCBI lineage: Eukaryota > Metazoa > Chordata > Mammalia > Carnivora > Otariidae > Callorhinus > Callorhinus ursinus. Next base: position 24,451,135 of record NW_027397076.1, read on the forward strand.
AGTCTACTCTCCAATGGTTGCACAGATTACAAATATAATGTCTTAAAATATTATTTTTTAGGATATATAGGATTATGCCTAACTTCAGAAAAATACATTAAATTTAACATATCTCTCACTTAGTACTTTATTAAATATGCTATGCAGAATATATATATATATATATATATATATATATATATATATATATATCCCCCCCAAACTCGCCACCCTACCAAAGTTATTCTTAGACCGACTACTTAAACTGCTGGAGTAGGCTGAGGTTATTTTTATCAATTCTTTTCACCAAAAGATAAAGGAGCTGTTGAGTAAGTTAAAATATATGTAAAGGACCAGAAATAATTAGTTATTATATGTGTATTTATATGTGTTAGGACAAAGCCTATTAGCTTTCCCAGAAACTGTTTCTCTAGTAAATCCAGAAGCCAAAGGGTTCAATTTACCACCAGAGCCTTCAGCTGCTGTCGGTCTATTGTAAAACTTATTTTTTACAGCAAACAATATCATTCTTCAGCCTTGTTTCAAGATACCTTAGTAACAAGTTCTATTCCTCACCCCCCAGCCCCACTCGCATAGAGTTCAATGCCTTCACTGAAAAACAGGATTGCGGAGAATCTGGCCAGTCACCTTGGCTACAAACATAGTTCCCTACCAAGAACACTTCCCCTCCACACTCACTAAAATCCAGCAACTCCAAAGGCCCACAGGAGGCTCTCATCCTCATCACAGATACACTACTGTGTGTCCTCTATGCGGTTGGCATATGTGGTTTAAGATTCTGGTGTTCAGAACACATCAGAATTCTAACACATCTTGTTATCTCTGAAAGGCCAAAATTGCTGATAATATATAAACCTAAATCTATGACATAAGAGGGGGAAAACAGTATAAATTACCTGATCGCACTTCCAACTATAAACCTGTGAAAACCAACATTTATTTAAGGCACCCAATCTCTACCCCTCAGATACAAATACAAGGCTAAAATGGCATCAGGATATCAAGATGTGAGTGAGAGTTTTCTATAGTATATAGAATTTATGGAAGGAACAGGCTGCCTTACCATATACAATTTTCTCAACTTCTGCTCGATCAAAAGCGTCCTTAATGAGCTATTCCACATAGCCTTACATTTCTTAGGATCCAGGCTCCTTGACTCTATCTCCCAAAAAGGTTTCTATCAGCATCACTGCTACCTACCTACTCTTGAACACTTACCACAAAGCAGAGACTGTTACCAGTAGCTTTGTATGACTATTCACAAGTATCCTGTGATTGCTTACTGTCTCTTTCTTTGGCAGATGGAGAAACTGACACAGAGTAGTTAAGTAACATGCCTAATGTCAAACTGTCAACAACCAAGGCAAGTCTCTATGGCTTCCCACTCTAATCTCTTAACAAAGATACGTTCAAGAGGTGGTTCAGTGTACCTTACCGAATTGGAATAGCACATATTGCAGTAATTGGATTATCATTTTCCTGTCTTTATAATAGAAGCCTTTACAAAAGGAAAGCAGGAGTACAAATACCTCTTTTGATATAAGACAAAATAAAACTATAAGATGCTTTTAACTTAAAATGCAAAAAGCAAAATTCACAAGAGGTACAGCCTGCCGCCTGTCTGTGGTATCAACATGCTCTCCGTGAGTACAGCGCCCCTTGGCCTGTTCTTGGAAATAAAAGTCACTAACAATATATCCAATTTATTTCCTCCGACAGAAACCCTTTTTGTGTACGGGTGGGTAGAAGTAGTGGAAGAGGGAAATGGGCATCATTTATACCTTTCAAGGACAAAAGAGGGACCCAAGCTCAATGACAAGCAGGAAAAAGAGTGAGGACAAAGACTAAAGGGAGGAGTCAGAAAGAAGGGGCGCGCCCCAGGAGTCGGCACTAGCTGAACAAATTGCAGCCCTGTGCCCTGTCCCACACGCCAGCCGAGGGCAGCGAGTCGCCCCAGGACCAAGTCACATGTGCTCTCTTCTCACACATCAACAGAATCTGTGCAAATAACTTAATAGCCGCAAGTGAGTGACTCCGGCACCCTGGAGCCATCAAATTGTAAAGAAGGTTTTCTATCAGAGAGCAGAAAATCAAATATGTGAAGTTTACATTGTGGGTATAAAGCAGCTGAGGCTGAAACCCTTCCCTAGAGATCAAGGAAGCATAAAAGTTAAGTCATTTTCCCAAGTCCCATATACAGTAGATAAGCCTATTAAGAACATTGTAAGCTATGCTAATTGGTTCAAGGGTTATATATCTCTTTTGTTTGTTCCAACTGAGCCTTCACACACTGCAGTGAATTGGGGAGAAAGACAGTGTAATAAATCTATCTGAAACAAAACAGCATTGTAGTTTGAAAGATGCTAATGAGCACCAGTGTTCCGACTTGAAAAACTCCCATTCCCACCCCCACACCATATTACTAACTCCTAAGTCATTTCTAAACTGGTACAGGAAGAAGCGGTGTAGAAACTCCTCAAATCCTCAGGCTGTTAATTCCTTATTACAATTAATACTTCTAAACTGAATTCAAGTGTCCTTTGGGGGTGGTAACACTAATTAGTCATTTGAAATGAAAGTACGTTCTGCATATAAAATATTAGGGTTAAATTGGACTTGTACCGTGTCGTTAGAAAATGAAATCAACCTTAATTAGATAATGCTTTTTAGAAGTTGTTAGTTTGGGGGCACCTGGGTGGCTCAGTCATTAAGCGTCCGCCTTCGGCTCAGGCCATGACCCCAGGGTCCTAGGATCAAGCCCCGCATCGTGCTCCCTGCTCAGCGGGAAGCCTGCTTCTCCCTCTCCCACTCCCCCTGCTTGTGTTCCCTCTCTCACTGTGTCTCTCTCTGTCAAATAAATAAAATCTTTAAAGAAAAAAAAAAGAAGTTGTTAGTTTCGAAGTTCTAAATTTAGAACTGAAGATGTGTTTTAATGTTACAAAAAGAAAAAAGACTAAGTTTTACTGTTGTATTATCATCTGGGGATAAAGATTAAATGCGACATATGGGGCATCTGGGTGGCTCAGTTGGTTAAGCATCCAACTCTTGATTTCAGCGCAGGTCATGATCTTAGGGTTGTGAGATCAAGCCCCACATCAGGCTTCGGGCTGGGCATGGAGCCTGCTGAAGATTCTCTCTCTCCCTCTTCCTCCACCCCTCCCCGTCCCCCGGCTCACATGCGCCTTCTCTCTCTCAAATAAAATAAAATAAAAGTGACACAAAATACAACGTCCTTTACGAGGGTTAAACAATATTTTGAGGGCTTAAAAACCTAAGATCCAGAAGGTGAAAGAGAGGGGGTCCAATAAAGAAAGTTACGTTCCATTGCTGCATCACAACAGTTAGGTTTATATAAATAACTAGGGAGTAAGGAAACTATCCAGAATAATAGCCATATTGCTATTATGTAACCGAACACTTGAAATGGTTGTGTGTATCCATTCTCTCAACAGGAGTCCTGCTAAAGTAAAGTTAACAACAGAGACACTGCAGGAAATCACAAAATAATTATAATGACTGTACAACATATACTAATTTCATTTGGCAAAAATTAACCATGTTTTGTAGTCTGATTTAGATAGTCATCACATTTCAATTTATCATAATTAAAACGCAAACTGTACACATACTACATGGGATAAGCACTCTGTCTAGAAAATCAAATATCAATATGCTAATAAGGATCTCCTGACATATCATGTGAAAAGACCATGTAAAAGTAAAAAAAAGTAACACTGAGGGAAGAAGGGAGAGAGGTAGAGACTGCTTAATGGGTACAGGGTCTTCTCTGGGGGGTGCTGAAATGTTTGGGAACTAGATAGAGGTGGTTAATTGCTCAGGACTATGAATGTATGGAAAGCCACTAAACTTCATACTTTCAAATGGCTAATTTTATGTACTGTAAATTTCGCCTCAAAAAAATTATATTGAACCCTCCCTGAGAGAATATATGATAGGTGCTTTACACAGAATATCTTGTTCAGTCTCACAACGATGCTAAGGTATCATTATCACTATTTTTAGATAAGAAAAACCAGGCTAAAAGTGGACACACATCTAGTAAATGACAGTAGACAGATTTTAAATCAAGCCTGCTCATACGCGTTCCACTACACTTTGCATCTGCTCCACTTGCATCGGTAGGACTTCACCAAGCATGGGGGTCGGGGGAGGGCAAGAACATTCTTGATAAGGCAGAATAGCTCAGCAAAGTACAGGGCATGGAAGTATATGTCATGTGCTGAAAATGACAAGAAGTCTAGAACAGTGACAGTTGGGGCAAGTGGGTGATGAAGACAAAGCTTGAAGCAGGAGCTACTGAGGCATGAGCTGGTCAAAGGCCCTACATGCCTGGTAAGGAAGATGGGCTTTGTCCCACTGCCCACGCAGTCGTTCTCAGACTGTAGGGTGTATCAGACTTGCCAGAAGGCTTCAGAAAACAGAGATTTCTGATTCACTCGATCTAGGGTGGGGTCTGAGAATCTGCATTTCTAACAAGATCCTAGGGATGTCCATGTTGCCGGTCCAGTGACTGAAATTTAAGAACCTCTGGCCTATCGAAAAATCACAGGTTTTTAATCAGGAGAGCAATTCAATCTTCTAAATATATGCACAACATTTTATTTAAGATTACTGGCAGAGAACAGACAAGAGGTTATTGCAATGTCCAAAGTAAAAAACAATGAAAACCAAATGGGATGACCGCAAAAGGGTTCGGAGGTCAAGATGCTCATGACGTATGGCTATGTTAGCAAAGAATAAAAACCCCTAGCAACATGGTAAGTTAAAAAGCTCAAGAACTGGAACTACACAATATGGGAACAGACTTTTACTGAAATGACTAATTCATGTAGAAAGAATAGTCAAAGATGAGACACAATTTCAAGCATAAGTTACAAAGCAAATGATTATTTTAAGGCAGGCACCTACCCCCAGATGTAAGAATCGGACACACTAACACAAGTGGGAGCTACGCTCCTTACCATAAGAAAAGTGGCAAAAACCTTTTCTTCCCGATAAATACCAACTTCAGAAAGGAAGGGTTTAGTAACTTCATGCCTGATAACTTCCAGGACTATGGCTTCTCTCTATACCAGAGGCATAGGTCTCCTCTTGAACGTGCTTTCTCATTAGAAAAATCTAATAATGCGCTAGTTTCTCTCACTGAATGATGCTAAATCTGGGAAGGAAGAATACCATATTATTAAAGTTTAAAACATAAATTCTTTTTTTTTTTAAAGATTTTATTTATTTATTTGACACACAGAGAGAGCGAGAGCGAGAGAGAGAGAGAGAGAGAGCGCGCACAAGCAGGGGGAGCGGCAGGCAGAGGGAGAAGCAGGCTTCCTGCATGAGCAGGGAGCCCGATGTGGGGCTCGATCCCAGGACCCTGGGATCATGGCCTGAGCTGAAGGCAGCGGTTTAACCAACTGAGCCACCCAGGTGCCCCAAAACATAAATTCTTAAGTAGGCTTTCCTCCCCAGGACGGAAGCAAAACATACTCAAGAAGACTTGTTTATCAGGCTAGATTTACAGTCTTTAGAGAGGAGCATCTGGTCCCATAAGACAGAAACCTAGAGATGATACCCAACCTCACCCACGTCATTTGAGTGGTAAGGATGGGCTCATTTGACCAGCCCTCCTAAACAGGGGTTAAGTGGCACTATAGTATCCCAGCAATCGGTACATTTTGCTCAAAATATATTCCTAAAGAAGGGCAAAAGGCAGAGGGGGAAGGAAAAGAGGAGATTTTTTTTAACACACTGAATGGAGTCCAGAGATTTACCTCTCACCAGCAAAGTCAGCATCCCCTTCTCAAGGGAATTCACAAGAGAAAGCAAAACAAACAAACAAAAAATGCTATCAAATGGCATTTCCAAACCAAACTACCGATATGAGAGAAATTTCACAATCTGAGTCTCACAAACAGGCCAGAGATAAAAACCAACCCCTACTGGCCCAACTCCTCCCCCCACAATTGTGACAAAGCCCTGGGCTCAGCATCAGAAAGCATGGGACTCTAGACCTGACAGTATGGCCTTGGGGAGTTCACTCATCTCTTCTGAGCAGGTTCTTCCTCTGTCAAATGTAAGATAATATTAACAATACCTGCCCTGCTTGCTGCACAGGTTAAATGTGGAAAGCAAATACAATAGAATGTAGAAAGCAAATTAAAAGTAGAAGGTAACACAAACTCTTATTCTTTGTATTCCTATCATGATCTTAGAATAGACTCAAGGTTACATTCAAATTAGGGAAGATGAATCAAATGCCCATCAGTCAAGATTCTTTTTGTAGTATTAACAGCATAAATTTCCTTAGATCTCCTGGCTTCATCCCTCACTGTTGTTTCTCCAGAGGTGATCAAGAACATGAGTTGTTTGCATATCCCAATAGAGAGCCTGGCTCAGTTGATATTTCTACATAATTTTTAATCAGGCGTGGCACTATACTTCAAGTCAATATTGTTCATACTAGATGGAAAGACAAATTTGTTTAATGAATCTGTGTGTTACTCATGCTGCTAATGCCATTAATTCATGAGAGCCATATTTATTTATAGAGTCCAGGTGCCTGTTTATTTCTTATTTTTTAAGTGTATCTTGACCCTTACAGTGTACTTAAACCTCGCCCTCTCCCCTGTTATTAACAACTTCTGGAATTCAGCATACACGCAAATAGAGCTTACAGGTGGCAATTCATCCTTTTCCCTGACAGTTGTGGATGATCCTGATTGCTCAGCACAGTCCCACTCCCTACACCTGCCATTCATAAGATCAGAAAACCCGTTTCACTTTGTCTACCCCAGTTTCAGTGGCTGGTTTCAAAAAGACAAAAGGAATGAATCTGGAGACCCTAGGAAGCCATCTAACAAAAGGAAACTCTGGTGACAGACAGAAAGCCAGGCTCTCCTGTACAAGTCCATTCAGAACTCCTGGTTCAGAAAATGGAAGAGAAGAGCTGCCGGGGTTCAGAACTTCAGAGCACTAGGAAAAGGAGACACAGAATAGGCCAAGAACCCAAGCGCAGTTTCGTGCTTATGGCAAGTGCAACAAGACATGAGGGACCTAATTATAAAATTATTTCCCAGAGACACTAAAGCACCTGCTGGAAAAGGTGGGAACATTAGTTCTTGAACATGGGAAGGGTCTGGGAAGCAAGAATAGAAAGCAACGTAACCCAGTAACTTTTTTACTCATCACATGAGGAAGAAAGCAGCTAAACAAATTATTAAAAGGGTGAAAAGACACATGTAAAACACAAAGGAGCATGCAAGTAGGGGGCCTCACGGTGGGAGGCAGGGCCACAAAGGGCCAACGCACTGACAACCCCCCCAACCCAAGCAATCCTGCTATGCACAATACTGTTGCTCCTAGCCTACCAAATATTGCTAAAAAAAATCAGGTAACCATAATAATTGAGTCCTTGACAAATATGTGTCATCTAACCTCAATCTTGCCAGGAGTTAGAGGTAGCTGCAATGATGTAAGAATTTTGAATATTTCCATTGAATTTGCGGGAAAATATTTACTTTCATTATTCCAAATATCTATATAAAGGGTCAGAAGAAGTACTGTCATATCATTTCTTTACTTGAATAATAGTGCTATAATAAACTCTCCCCAAAATAAAAAGCACTCTACCCAAAATGCATGTTTCCAAAATGTTACATAAGAATAGGCTTTTTTTTAAATCAAGTTATATTTAAAATATAGAAACAGATCTGACTTTTTTAAACTTACTTTATGGAAACCCATGACAGACTTTTTGTAAAGAAATCATCGAAATGCTATTGGGACACCGGAAAATCTATTCTTATCTCACACCAAAATGCCATTTTGGAAAGCACATATTACTTCCTTAAAATAGGACACACATTATCGAAATGGAGTGAGGGAAGAAAAGTTTAGCCCACTGTTGGTCTAAGGACATTTAATTTCCCATATCTGTTTTTAATCACCTAAGAGAATTATATAAACACAAATCTGTGTTGATACGATAAAGTGAATTAGGTCAAACATAATTGTAAGGGATAAAGACTTTATGAAGCAAATCTAGCAAGCAACAGTCTAGGAAGATTTAGCAAATACTAACAAACACTACAGGGAAAAGCCTAAATTCATTTACATATAGATGGGTTCTGTATTATTTGAACTCTTTAAGAGTAAACATCTAAAACATGTTATAAACAATTCCTTAATAGTAGCTCCTTCCCAATTCAGAAACAGTTAAAATACAAACAAGTTATGACATGTAAGATGGCAATTTACTTCAGAAAACAAGTCCCAGTGACATTTCATAAATAATATCCCTTAGCCATGCCATTCTACTCACACCATGTAAAAAACACAGAAATAAAATGATAAAAACCACTTATCTAAGTTGTAGTGAAAATATAAACATGGAAAAAGATTTTTACCAGTTTTCACTGGGTATGGTAATTAAAATGTACAAGCCTGCTGCCTAACCAAAATACAACATTTGTTAGAAAGAAACAGCCTGATGAAGCTCAGTGAGCAAAGGAAAGAGTATTGGGGCTCAACGCAAACTGCCCTGTTATACAGGCTTCTCCAGCCTGAGAAAGACAAAATAAATCGAGCACTTTTCAGTTTCTCCAGCTTGTAACAAGAAAATAGGTAAGCATGAAGAATTCATGTTTAAATGCTGTATATACACAAATCAACGACAGCTTAACTGAAGAGTAAAAATGTTTATAGAAAGAAAAAAAATCTACAAGACCCCTTGGAGTTGAGGTTAGTTTCACTCCAAGGTACTCACAAAGACTGAAGAAAACCACTCAGAGCTCTTAGGGACTTCAGACACTTTACCCGGAGACACTGGGCTCAAGTCACTGCTGGAGACAAAGGGGGTAAGTGTAGGAAGTGATCTTCCAAATCAAAAAATCCCCAGTAAAGGAGTGCTTGCAAAGGCAACATTTAAAGGCTAACTCATCAGCATGACTTCAAAATAATGTCAGATGCTCATTTATCCCCTCAAATGCAACCAAAGATCTAGTTCCCTATCAGAAATACCAGCTGGCAAAATTAATTCTCAAAGTACATAATGGAAGAATTCAGTAGCATCGATCTCTGCATCAACATGAATTAAACCATTTTCAAAAAAGGAATAAAATCATCCCCACTGAAAAGATATGTGCACCCCTATGTATACTGCAGCATTATTTACAGAAGCCAAGATATGGAAGCAACCCAAGTGTCCATCAACAGACACATGGATAAAAAAAGCTGTGGGGTGTGTGTGTGTGTGTGTGTGTGTGTGTGTGTGTGTGTGTAAAATAAATATATAATGGAATATTACTCAGCCATGAAAAAGAATGAACTCTTGCCATTTGCAACAACATGGATGGAACTAGAGAGTATTGTGCTGAGTGAGATAAGTCAAACAGAGAAAGATAAATACCGTATGATTTCATTTATATGTGGAATTTAAAAAACAAAACAAATAAACAAACAAACAAAAAACAGACTCTTCAATACAAAGAAGAAACTGGTGGTTGCCAAAGGTGAGGTAGCCGGGGAATGTGTGGAATAAAGGGAATTAAGACACACAAACTTCCAATTAGAAAATAAATACGCCACAGAGATGAGAAGTACAGCACAGGGAATACAGTCAATAATAGTATAGTAACGTCGTACCGTGACAGATGGCGACTACACGTACCACGGGGAGTACAGAGTAACAGAAAGAAACAAACAATGCCCCTTCTGAACTGTGAGAGCCACTAAAATTTACTGGGCAATATCTAATGCAGTAAACCCTGTGACATCTTTTCATTATTGCCTTACACTGTTATTTAAATGGAAGTGGACAGGAGATAAATGGCCTTTGCCAGGGTGTATGTCATAATTTCTTGACTAGATTGTAATTCCTTTGAAGAGGGAAGACAGAAAGTTAGATGTTTCTTTGGGTCTTCTCTAACACCTTATACACATGTAGACAGATACCTACTGGATGACCTGATCACCACTTCTTAGTGGAAAGAAAACCTCACCAAACAGAACACAGGGAAATCAGGAAAAGAAAAAAATACCAGCAAAACCACCATCAGGTTGTTGGGCAGCTTAACTTTCTGTATTGTTCTATAGGCAAAAATTGGTTTTTTAAAAATCACTAAAAAATACTAATCTCTGCAGTGACCAAAACTTGGGAAGAAATCTAAAAATCAGAGAGGATATAACACAAAATAGTCTTGCCTCACTCAGAATTTTAATATATACATAAATTGGCATAAACTCCTACACACTGCCTTCCACTTATCAGATATTTAACTGATCTCTGCAGAAATGAACCAGATCCTCCAAGGGTCAGGGGTCAGCTCTGAGTCCCGGTGTCTAGAATCATGAAGACCAGATCATCCTAAAATACCAAAGGGAGCCGAGCTTCAGGCCTGCCAAATCAGGTTCAGTGGTGAGAGACTGTCATTTTTCTCTTCAATATCACTATTCTCTTGAGGGCATTTGGGATATTAGAATGAATTCGGTAAGAAAACATTCCTTGAGTTGCTGCCCTGTCTTGTGAAATCTGCTTAAATTATTCAGTCCAGCAATAAATGGACAGACAGGAATATAGGTAGATATGTACACACACACACAAATACTTATAAATACATATATATATCAACCATAAGTGTATTTGTTATAAAAACTTAAATTCTGAATCTGAGAACTTCCCTCTAACTGAAGAGAGTGAGGAAGGTGGTGGAAAGAGAGAGGAAAGGTGGGAGGGAACAGTCTTGCTGGCAATTCTGTCAAGAAAATCAATAAGAAGTTTTCTGCAGTTTTAAGTTTACTGAAGAAACTAATAACTGGCTTTTAAAATTCCATCAACAGGGGCACCTGGCTGGCTCAGTCAGTGGAGCACGCAACTCTGGATCTCACGGCTGTGAGTCCGAGCCCATGCTGGGTGTAAAGAGGACTTAAAAAAAAAAAAAAAATCTTAAAAATAAATAAAAATAAAATTCCATCAATGGACACGCCATGTAGGAAATGATACTGGTAAGAACAAATTCAACAGATTTTCTTAAAAATGGGACTAATAAAATACACGTAGTAACATTTCAAAATATTGAAATGATTCCTTCAATTCACAATTTTTTCAATGGTGTGGGGAACTTCAATTCTGGGGGAGGAGGAGACTCTCAGATAAACAGTCTTTTTTTGCAAAATGTATTTTTCTGTTGGAAAACAAACAGCTTTACTGCCAGTGACTTGGTAAACCAAATAATATTCACAAAGAAAAGAAAAAGTTAAATCCTCCCATCCCGGTATAGGAGGAACATGCTCTGGTTTTCTTTTTTTGGTGGGGGTATTTTAGATTAAAATTAAAATCGCTAATACCAAGAGAAGGAATAAGAGGGTTCAGGGTTAAGCATAGGATAAGGAAATTTCTTTTCTAGTAGCATTTCCCAGTTCTGAAAAAATCAAAGCAAAATGGACTTTTCCTTCTATGTCTTTCCCGGCTAATGTTTGAGTGCTCCTGCAATTCCCCAGCAGCTTCAGGCCCTAAGAAGAGCCTACAAAGTAAAACTGAGTCCTTTCCCAGTGACCTGGATCTTCATGAATCCTACCTACAACACTGTATCTTTAAGAGAAGCAAAACCACAAGGAAGGTACAGCAAATCTCTTCCCGTCTATGCCAGGTAATAGCCTTCGATTACTCACTCTTATCATTCCCAAATGGAAACTGGAAAAACAAAAAACAAGACATAAAAATTATAATCTAGGCTACACACACACACACACGCGCGCGCGCGTGCGCGTGCACGCGACCACACGTGCACACACGGAGGAGAAATCAGTGCTGCTCAGAAAGCTCCAGGGCAGATTCCTGTAATAAAGCCGATGTTCTCCACTAAGGAAATTAATATGCTGTTAACTCCAGCTGAATGTACGCCAGGAAAATTAAAAACCAAAAACCAAAAAATGAAGCATGGCATCATCCTGACAAAATGCTAACCCCACGCTGCCTGATCAGTTTTGGGCTTCCAGATGGAAGTTAACAGGAAGTCAGCCTTCATCTACAGCTGGAGGGAGAAAAGAAGTGAGGTGGACTTAAGATGGGTGAGAAAGACAAAGGCTAGAGAATTTTAATGTCTACAAATTCAGCCTGTAACGCAGGAAAACTTGGCCCAGGATCAGATTGCCGCCCTCTATTAATTTCTGATAGAGTAGGAGAAAACACCAATTTTATCACCATAAGAATATAGTTATTACATCAGATCTAACACACAAGTCCACCTAGGACATATATCGAACAATAACATACTGTGTCAGCTTCATGTACCATTTCCACTCTCTAAATATGCAGGTCCTCGGACAACACAGCCCATCTTCTCCAGGATACAATCTCCCAGCCAGTGCCTTTTTTAGAGAGGGTTTTCATATTTTAAGGGAGGAGAGTTGATACAAGATCATCAACCAGGGTATGAGAGAAATATACTGAAGTTTCTATTTTGGTTTCCATTTTTATAGGCTTATAATATACATAACATCACTATAGTATTATATGTGTGTGTTTTTAAAATATTTAGATAGTGTACATGTGTTCTCGAATTTTGTTTTGGAATGATAGGGTGAATCGGCCCAAAAAAAAAAAAAGAAAGAAAGAAAGGTAGAATAACTTACCTACTCTACATATTTGCATACCGACAGACCTACTCTACATATTTGCATACCGACAGACCTACTCTACATATTTGCATACCGACAGGCCTACTCTACGTATTTGCATTTGCTAAGGGTAATTAATGGCAGATAAGGCTGTGCTCGGAATTCTCCTATCTATGTGTATCCCATTTTACAATTTGCAGAGTGCTGTTACAAACACCTCACTTTGATCTACCACCAACCTACGACGGAGCAGGATGTGGTGCAATCTTAATTTTTATCAGTTGAGGAGACCAAGAACTGGAAGGAACAGTCTGAGATGGATCCCTGCTTGAAGTCCTCCTCACCAGCCTGCTCCCCCACCTGCTTGCTTCACTTGCTGCAGAGGCTTGTATCCTTGAGACAAAAATCACCCCCTTTAGGATCCTTCAGATGGTGGAGAAAACCAGTACAATATACTCTTCATGAAATGACAACTTGGTAGTGAGCCCCTGTCCCTCAGATTTTAACCACCACCTAACCATTCTTTTGGCCAGATTAAGTACCTTCATGAAATCCTAAGTGTGAGCTCTCCACTTACAAGAATGAAATTTAGGTAGAGAAGAAGAATCAATGACCTACTAAAGGAAAAATACACGATCAGAATCCTAAGAGTGAAACACACTTCTACTCACTGGGCTACAAATATCCTAGTTTCAAATCAATGCCAAGGAAAGAGAAGGTCTGCCTCCGTCCATCCCCTTCTTGTTTGTATCTGAGGAGACTAAGGTGAGGGACAAGAGACAGGAAGGGTCTCTAAGTTGGCCTTAGGCCCACTCAGAGTCTCTGTGAGTCTGTTTCTCTCTCTCTCTCTCTCTTTCTCTCTCACACACACACATTTGCTCATAACCCCAACTTTGTGTAGAAAGAGCTACAAAAAAAATTACTTAAAAATTACATGCCCAACAAGAAGAAAACAGGCTTATCTTCTAATGCCATGAATTATTCTAAGTAAGCACTTTGATTTAAATGATCTGCCTTACCAGCTTTTTAGTACCTATTAATTTTCTCCAAATCCAGGAAGTTACTCAAATCCATTTAGGATCCAAACTCATTTGCCTTTAATTGAAAAATTTCTAATCAAAAATCCTAAGGTACCCTATTTTCATTGTAAAAGAAACCACATAAACATGTTTATGAAGCCAAGTGGCCTGTCAACATGAGATTTATGATGCCCATGAAAGACCAAATGAAAGCATTTCCCCCCAATAAACTCCACATACTCTTTCTGTGCAAAAGGGAACATTCAATAATTTTTGTTAATTTCTTTGCAATAAATACGTCACATTATCAAAATTAGGAATAAAGAGGCTACTCAGAAGAAACGCAAAGGTATTGTATATCACAGAAGCCTTGAATCCAAATGCTTTAAGCAGCCATCACATTGTACTTCGTTTACGAAAGGCAGAGAAAATCAGTGTCCTTAGGATACATTTTTCTTTCCATTGTCCTCTTCTCGGGGACAGTGTGGTTCAGTGACTATGACAAACACTGATCTCAGAGGTTCTGTTTCAAAATGGGGCTTTGTAACCAGCTCTCCAAAGTGATCAGGGGTGAGGGCTTTGACTTAACACTGGCTTCAGTTAACACTTCCATACATGAGAATGTCAGAAAGCAGTATTGGTCAAAGAGTCTGCATCCGTTAGCCAAACACCAGGAAGGCCAGCAGACCTCTCGGCCAAAGGGCAGACACAGTATCTATCAGAGGAAGACTGTAATAAATTCTGGAACCTAGATTTACCAAGGTCAAACACACATCATGCATGAGGTTCACAGAACTGTTTCTTTTTGTTCAAGCAGTTTCATCAAATAGATTATTATATTGTAAATAATTCCTAAACTTGGGGTCATTTAACTTGCTCTCTGTTTTTCACCCTCCATCATACCTTTATCCGATGTTCACAGTGGCAGGGGAGGCTGAGATGATCTAATCTCTTAGGGCCCTGGAGTTAGGGATTATAGCAGACTCTGAAGGAGCATTTGGTTATCATTAAGAAGCATTAAGGCCAAAAATTTAGTTCTTCACTATTTGTTTATTTATGTTAATAATGTGGTTCCTACATATGTCTAAAGAAACAGAAATGTAAAGAGGCTTTTCTCTGGGGCTGGGGAGGAGTCTTCAATCCTACTAGCTCAGTTTAAGACCACCAGTGTGGTCTTTGGAGAGGGCCCTGCTTTCTAAAGCACACAGTTGTAAACAGCAACTGGTTGAAGTCCTAATTAGCATGAAACAGGCCCCAGGAATGAACACCAAGATGACAGGGTCACCAAACTAAAGAAGAGGTCAAGCTATGCAAGGCCTACAGGACAATGCCCAGGGGACCCATGCAAATTAGGGAAGCGGCCAGGCTTGTAGGGGATGAGCAACAGGAGGAAAACCTCCAAGACTCCTTTCACTTTCCCCTCCTTAAAGGAAAGAAAGAGAGAAAACAGAGAACAAGAAAGAAAAAAAACGAAAGAAAAGAAAACCAAAGTGACCCACTTCTGCAGTGCAGTATGATACATAATTAGTAATCACTTCTGTCCTGGAGAAGCAACAAATAAAAGGCAGCTAAGAACATCGAAATGGCAACCAGGAAGAATGACAGAATACAATTAGCATCTGTGTTAAGATGGGCAGCAGTTTTCTCCCACAACATCCCAGTATTTCTACCACAAAGAGGAAAAGCTGTACAACCAACTGCCAGCTTGTTGATTTTTTTTTCCACTGAAAAAAATAATAAAGAGCAAACTCTACACACATACTCTATTCAAATGTGACAAAGGACCCCTTTCTTAAAATGTACTATAGGACTGTTGATTTTTCCATTCTCCTAGCAATGAAACCCTTCCTTCTTCAAATTACTGCAAGATAACTGCAGAGATTTGATTTGGAAAAGTCTGGGAGATATGTTTTCAGCATTTTTTTTAAAGATTTTATTTATTTATTTGAGAGAGAGAGAAGGAGAGACAGAAAGCACGAGAGGGAAGAAGGTCAGAGGGAGAAGCAGACTCCCCGCTGAGCAGGGAGCCCGATGTGGGACTCGATCCCGGGACTCCAGGATCATAACCTGAGCCGAAGGCAGTCGCTTAACCAACTGAGCCACCCAGGTGCCCTGTTTTCAGCATTTTGAACCCTATTAACTTGATCTGATCATCAACCATAATCCCCCCTACCCTGTTTTGATTTGTTTTCGTTTTTGTTTTAAAATCCCACTTTTGTTCATATCCAACTCGGAAAAAGTTTCAGCTACTCTGAATGAGAATAGACTTTAAATCAGCAATCAAGTTATTTAAAGTCATAAAATATTTACAATCGCAAAGGCAAAACTTGTCCAGGGTAACTCAAAAGGTAAAAGAAGTTCAGAAAACTCAAAATAAAACCTAATATTCATTATTGTAGTTCCGCTTTCTAAAACAGAAAACTGTCTGTAACAAAAACAGATCAGAAACATAACCCTATTAAGAAACTTCTTTCAACTAGACTGTGACTTAAAAATGATTGTTTGCAGCCAGAAAACCCATTAAGTCTACTTAAAAAAGGAAAAAAAAACCACCTGATATGTTGAGAAATTCGTAATAAAAAAGCGAGAACATTTTTATTTAGATACATAAGTATAATTAGTGTCCCATGCATTTTTTAATATTGACCTCTGAGAATACAAATACATTTTTACTGCAGAACTGAACTGCAGTTATCCAACTTCTCATGGGGCCAACAATATTCTTTTTTCTGTTTCTATTTCTTTTTTTTTTTTTTAAGATTTTATCTATTTATTTGACAGAGAGAGACATAGCGAGAGAGGGAACACAAGCAGGGGGAGTGGGAGAGGGAGAAGCAAGCTTCCCGCGGAGCAGGGAGCCCGATGCGGGGCTCGATCCCAGGACCCTGGGATCATGACCTGAGCCGAAGGCAGATGCTTAAAGACTGAGCCACCCAGGTGCCCCTTTCTGTCTCTATTTCTAAGAGACTTTTTAAAAATGAATTTCCTTATTGTTCTCGGCCATTCCATTTGATGGTTAAAGAGTGTGCATACTAAGTTTCATAACTTGTCATAAATGATGCTACTTGGGCTTTTTATATATTCATATCACAAGGGAGCAATACAATACACAGGATTTATATCATGTATTCAAGAATATCTTTATAATATAAACATTCAAAAAGAAGGTCGTGATTGCTATCAAAAATCAGCACTGAGTCCGATATTTTATGGAAATTATCTAAAATCCATCTACTCTGTATTTCTCACAAAAGGGAAAAAAGGAATAAAGTATTTTATTACTCTTTGAAGCTGGAGAAAATTTTTTCTTAGATGTTAAAATGGTCAGTTATCTGACCACTCATCTGATTAGTGAAAATGAGCAAAATACTCTCTTTCACTCTAAGATTATGCAAAGCAAACAAGAAAGCAGCAGTTTTGGCACTAAATACTTAAGGTAAAGGTTTAAAAAGCAGATATTGGCAAAAAGCTTATATTGTGCTTTGCTCAATTCATTAACAATCTTACAGAGGGTGTGGATGTGCTAAAAGGCAAACAAAAGATGAAGAACAGATAATTAATAAAAATGATCCTTCCCGTAATCAAATACTTAACAAATAAATTGTACACAAAGGAACTTACAAAACATCCATTTTTAAAGGAACAACCTGTACTCCAAAAGTAGAAATCTAACCACTGAGGTTCCATTAACGCCAGAACTATGACATGTAACATCATAAGAATGTGGCTATTTTATTTAACTGCTATGCTAAATGAAATTGCTAAAAGAGCCATCCATTATCACGACTTTACTACTCTTGATTCCAGTTCAATCTATACCTGCCAGTATGTACCTTCTGAATAATGAGATATTAATCATATGCTTATCCTGGTAGGTTTTATAAGGTACAATTGTGCCTTGAATATCAAGTTTCTAAATTATAAATGTGAGTTAAATTTGAAAGTCTTATCACATGAAACATTTTTCTTTACTATCCTTTATGAGTGACCAGAGTAGAATAATCTATTTAATAGATCCTATTTGCTACTTACACCCCCAGCCTAAATCCTTCTGCATCTCCCCATCAGCCTGGTTACTATAAAGCCCATCAGAATTTGGCCTTTACCAATCTTTCCCTCCTGAAATCCAATCACTACCAACACCATCTCCAGTGCTATGACCAGTGCTTTCCACTCTGCCATGATGTTAAGATTCTTTGCCTTTGTTCATATTATGCTCTCTGTCTGGAATGTCCTTCTCCGCCACATTGTTTTGCCCAGAGAGCTACTCAGCCTTGGAAGTGTCAGGCTGAGCAAGAATTCTTAATGGACTGACAACCACAATGAAAGGCACTTTCCACTTCAGTACTTTGCGAGCCTATTTCAAACTTCTTTAGGAAGGTGAAGCTGAAGGAGAGAGAAGATTCTGGATGGACCTAGAATGCTCATTATTTAATAATGTGCCCATCACAATTCTGTAGGCAAGGCTGGGTAATAATGATATATTATAAGATATTATCTCTGCTCTTAAGCTACAGAGAATGTTGTTGAGGAGGTAAGGCTATTGTACGTAAAATAAGTAGTAGACATTAACAAAATTTGACCAAAAACAAGAGATCAGAATAATAATTAAGAAGATTTACATAGTATTTTAAAACTTACGAAGTAATTTCCCCATATTACCAAATGCAATCCTTACATCTGGGTGAAAAAGTGATTTGTATTATAACCAACTTACTGAAAACAGAGTCAGAAAGTTACGCTACTGTTCCTAATGAAGGATCTGGGACATGATTCTAGAATACTACTGTAACTCATCATCACTTCACTTTCCTCCTACAAGGTGCAACCCCCCTAGAGAAGCAGGTAGAGGAAAGGGGCCTTTGAAGCTTTGAAGAATGGGAAGGATCTGGACAGGCAGAAAGGGAGAAAACAGCCAAGTCATGATGAAAAACCATGGAAACAGTATGAACATCAACAATTTGAGAGCCTTTGAAGAGATGGATCCGCAAGAGCAAAAAAAAAAAAAGAATCAGCTGGAAAGTGGGAAACAGACCCAGTAGGTAAGGAGAGGCAAAGCCGAGCAAAGGTATCCGGAATGAGATGGTACATAAAAGTTTGCGACTGGCAGTTTGTGAGTAAGGCAACAACAGATTTAAAGAATTTTAAAAAGACATTTTTAAATAATGCTCTCCAGAACATTTTATTGGGGAAAACCTCACTCCAATTCAACGTAAGTTAACAGTTTACAGCAGCTGGCAAAACTTAAACACAGAGAACATTCTGAATCCTCTGTAAAGATGATTACAAAATAAAACATGAATGCATCCTTTAAAGATTTCCTTAGAAAATCCACAGTATAGAAAGAGGAAATCGTTCTTAGTAGATTTCCTTTTGATTGATTCCTTTGTTTCACTGCCTTGCTATATCAATACAACTATTTTTAAGAGAAATGCTTATTTAACCTACCTCAATTACCAACCAGGTTCTATACTGATTGCTTTAAGTAGGAGAACCAAAAATGTGCCTTTTCCCAGAAGAACATGACATCATGTGTACTGCTCTGGTATAGTTATTAATTATGCCCTCTTTTATTCTCAAAAAGGTTCCAGCTTGGATAATAAGAAAGGAGAAAGTCACTCTAAGCTATAGCATATGACAACTAATGATATCAAGGCTGTGACCACAGACTCTGTGTTATACAACCTAAGGGGCACCATTTACACTGAAATCTATGAATATGGCACCCCCTGGAATCATGTAACACAGAAACAGGGGACCATGGAGATCAATTGAGCCCACTGACGCCTACTTTCAGGGCACACTTTCAAGTTTGTTTAACATGGCACACATTTGTCCAGTAGCATTTAGTGTCCAAACTAAATCCCCATCAGGAAATGAAAAGAAACAAAATATGCAGGTGACCCCGCCAAAGCCAACACACGCCCAGAGTGGAGACAGGATGCGGTGCTAGTGCTCCCTGGGGGCCAGTTACGGTACTGCGCCACCTGCTGAGCGCTAGGAACGACCCACATTGGCCCTTTCCTCTCTTTGCTCCATGTTTTAAAAAACAAAAATCTAAACATAAAGGAGGCACCCTTGGAAATGCTAACATGAATAAGCCAAGGCAGTCTTTCTTTCCTTTTTTTTTTTGAAGCCAAGACATTCTTAACATGTATTGGCTAATATTGATATTTGTGTATGTATCACTGGAAACTCAGTAAAAGTTAGTTCAATTCAATGGGATATTCCCACATACACCTTAAATTTCTTGGTAAAACCAGAAATTGGGTTTTTTTCACACACTCAGACACTCAGACAACCCATTGCCAGTTTTTCTCTAAATTGTATTTCCTCTTAAAAAGAAAGAACACAATCCTCTCAAAGAATGAAAATTTGCCAAGCCCTCAACTAGAGACTAAAGAAACTAAAAGATTATAAATGTGTCAGAGAAAAACCAAACCAAACATAAAAGGAAAATGGGCTGAATTTTGTCTCTTTCCACTAGATACGACTTGGTACATTTATATTCCCTACCACAGTGCTTTTGAAAAAGGAAGAAATATGAGCATTATTATGTATCACAGGCTTTTACTGCTACTAGAGACTAAGGCTGGCCTCAAGCAGAACATTTTTATTCTCCAGTAAAAATATTTTTTTTGAGATTGCAAAAAATTTCAGTGACTATTATTACTTATCCAGAATGCCATGTACTTCAGGAGGCCTAAAATCAGGTATAATTACTTTACACATCCTCTTTTAACATTCCTTTTATATGTATCTCCCACATGGTATATTCTCATAGGCCCTCATGGCTCCCGAGGATGGCAATCTTGTTTCTATCATTTCCCGCGCAGGCCCTAGAAAAAAGGCAGCCCCTGCATTAATTTTTTCCTTGCCATTAAGATTTTTAATTAGTAGCAAAATAAACCCTAAAATAAAACCCTGCTTACCCATGGCATTTTGGTGTCTGTCTTACCAATGGC
The DNA here is from genome assembly GCF_003265705.2 of Callorhinus ursinus. Taxonomy (NCBI): domain Eukaryota; kingdom Metazoa; phylum Chordata; class Mammalia; order Carnivora; family Otariidae; genus Callorhinus; species Callorhinus ursinus. Next base: position 24,471,749 of record NW_027397076.1, read on the forward strand.
AAAATTCGCAATTTATCTGAACCCTGAATGGATATCATGTAATTGGTTTGTGGCAGAAGCAACATCTTGTTTCTGGATATACTTCCCTCTTATTCCTTTAGAACAAAACACTGGTTTGGTCTGGGCTGAGGAGGGGAACGTTCAAACACTATTTCTCAGCCTCCCAGAGAGCTAGCTGTGGCCATATGATCAAATTCCAGTAAATGAGACACAGTGGAAGTGATAAGAACAACTTCCAGGTCCTGCCCCTGAAGGAAAAGTGGGAGCCATCCACTTTCTGCTCCCCAGTACTGCCTGAATGAAGAAACAATGCTGGAAGACATGGCACCCATCTAAGACCTGAGATGAAAGCCCCATCTCAAGTTGGATTGAAGGAGCTCTATCAGTTCTAGATAGGAATTTTTACGTGAGGGAAAAATGCACTTCTCTCACACTGAGGCCACTGTTATTTTGGCTTTTTTTCTTCTTCTTCTTCTTTTTCCTTCATTGTTCTTCATTTCTTAGATAAAATAAGTGAGGAAAAAGGTAAAGATATCCTGGATGAAAGGGATGTTCCTCCTAACCACTGGCAGGGCAATATCAATTCTCAAAAATGTCCAAACAACAAGGGATTCCTCTTTCCATTCTGACAGAAAAATCTTGCCTAAAATTCTCATCTCTGAAACTGCCAAGAAAAAAAAAAAATCTGCTTTAAGAAAACGGGAAAAAAAAAAAAGGTCTCAAGAGGCCACTTTAGGGCTCAAGCATTAATATCCTGGTGCTCGCTTCAGCAGCACATATACTAAAAAAAGCATTAATATCCTGGCTAAAGAAATAGCCCTCCTCATTTTGCTATGGATAAATTACATGCTAGACAAATTTTCTTTAGTCCTCAGTACATAAACCACTACCTGGGAAACTCTAACAGTCCGAACAATATTAATTATTTATCACAAATCAACAGATATTTTATCACAAGCTGCAATACAATCAGAAGAACATTAGGTTGAGCAGTAACAAATCACTGCCAAGCTTTTGACTGCACATAATTCGAAACAAAACTTAAAACTGCCAAAAAGACATAGAAGCTGGGAGTCCCTAGTGACAACCAATATAACTAACTCAGGAGTAACCGTGAAGAGAAGTGAAGTGGGAGAATATTTAGAAGCAGCAAAGCAACATATAACATTTTCACTTGGGCTCAATTCTCCCATCAAAAAACCAACATGGCATGTAAATTATATGAAGAAAAACTATAAACTACATATACATCAAAATACCAAACCACATTTGAAAACAAACCAAAAAACAAAACAAAACTTTTCAAACCTCTGTGAATAAAGAAATATGAGGACATTTTTCTAAGTATTTAATAATTATCCTTTCTTTTATACATACAAAAGAAGTACCTCTGCCTGCCCCAACACTGCTTTCCAGTTTGTATCAAAAGCTGAATAATTCCACAGATCCTAATAGAAACAAGGACCCAGGATAGAATTTGAATAGTTGTAAAATTCCAGAATTTCTTGGGGAATTGGCATTATTTGGCTTAGCTTTTGATTCTAGGGGAAAAAAAGAATTAAATTTATTTGGGTGTGGGGGAGACAGAAAATGCTGTTAACTATTTACTGTTCACCTTAATGAAAGTCAAAATTTTTCTACTTCCCCCAATGATGCAAACTACTTCCTGTGTCTACCATCAGTAGACGGTAGACTGTCAGTGGAACTTTCTGCAATGATGGAAATGTTCTGCATTTGATAGCCATTAGTCAAGAGAGTTTCCTGAGCTCTAAAAATGTGACAAGTTTAAGTGACGACTGAATTCTTTATTTTAATTAATTTTAATTGTCACATGTGGCTAGTGACTACCATATTGGATAACGGGGGGTCTAGATGATGCTCCTCTTCTCCCATCTTTTGACTCTCCACTCAAATGCTATCTCCTCTATGAAACATTTCCACATCCTACAACCTAGAAGTTAGATCTCTTTCCTCTAGTATACCACAGCAATTTAAATACACACAGAGAAGTTTGCATTGGGATTAAGTCAATACATAAGACAAAAATATAGTTGAATCAAAATTACTCTTAAGAATCCCTTACAAAGACCCTAATTCCTAAATTAAATCTAGACAGTTTTTCTCCCAAGATGGAAGCAAATTCCTGTTTGTTCAGTTAAACACCAAATGTAGTAGCAGGTTTGTATTTAAGGGCCATAATATGAGAAAAATTCACATCTAAATACCCAGTTGACAGCAGCAGAGAGAGAGACACAATGTCAGTGAGGCCAACCCTGGGAAGAGAAGATTCGCTTGCCCCGTGTAACACTTACTCGGGTGCAAATGTGAACGTGGCACAAGCAGAAGCAATGCAACAGCACCTCCTTCCCATTCCTCATCCACTGCTCCCCTGTTCTCGCCTACCTACTTGCCTTCCTTAACTACCCATTTCATGTCCAACCTCCCTATCTCTGCTGCAGCCATCCTAGATATTTCAATTCATGTAAATGAAAGGTAGGTATGATGGAATTCCATTAAAATAGCACTTACCACTTCCTACTGTTCATTAGTTATTTATACATAACCTCTCTGTCCTGCTAAATTATTTATTTTTGTCTTATTCATATGTCAATATAATTTGTATTGTTGTCAAATGCAAAAGCACTGAATTTAAGCTACACCATTATTTGTTCTTATTTATAATAAAATTAAGGACTGGTTTGAAAGCAAATGTACCAAACTCAAAAGCCTTCAGTGGCCAAAAAAAAAGGAAGGTGTCCAGTCTCACGTGTGACAACCATCATGCAGCTCCTGCTGGTGGGGTGGGGCCCCTTTTACCGGCTCTACCAAGGTTTCAAGGGAAGCCAGAAATTCAGGTGTTTATTTGCAATTCAATTTGTAAATGTTTAACTTACTCAATTAAAAAAAAAATGATACTGCCTATATCAAACAAATGGTTCTGGCAGGCCATGAATTTCTGATCCTCTGCCCTACGGGTAAAGTGCTCTAGGCAAATTCACTTTCTTGCAACAACTCTTTACTGTGCACCCATTTAGGAATACTTTGGTGAACAAAACATTTAAATTACTGGCTCTGGGACAATTATCTTTTGATAGGCAGGCAGATACTACACAAGACAACAAATTAATAAGGGTAATTTTAAATAATCAAAAAGGTTATATCTAAAGCACAGTGATTAAAGAGAGATGTACTCATTCAGATTAAGTGCTTAGGGCAAATCAGCCTCCCCCCGGCTTTTCTTATATAAATATAAACATATATAAATCTTATTTACATATAATATATATATTATATATTATTTATATATATTATATATATATAAATATTTATATAAATATAAATATATATATAAAGATAAAATCACCTCAAGGGAAAGCTCAACTAGGCTATTTTAGAGGTCAGTGGTTGTGTTTATTTACCTTGCTCTGAGGATTAACACATCCTCTTTTGTAGGCTAGACTCTATGGAAGAACATTATTGAACCCTCAAACAGATGGGAAAATCCTGCTGAACTAAAATAAAGCGTTCCGTTCTAACATTCTGTAATAGAGTAAAATGTATCTGAAAATCTGAAACCCTAAATCTTTCAGATACCCTTATAAACAATGAGCCAAGAGCTACTAGAAGCAAATCAATTCATCAAATGCATATGTTTAAGGAATTTAATTGCCTAACCATTTACTACAGTCATATCATATTAAAACGAATAAATTTCACAGACTGGAAGGTTTATTATTTCCTAGGCAAACTCAAGTAAAAGTCACAATTTGACTTGCAGTTATGCATTTTATTAAGAGTACAATAATAAATTACTCAAAAACACTTAAATTCTAATGGGATTCACATCCACACACAAAATTAAACTCTAGCAGAATTTTAGACTTAGGGTAACACATAATTTTCAATAAAAAGTCAGCCTATAGTCATCCTGGTTCTTCGGATTTTGATACAACTATATTAAAAGAAAACAAAACTCAGCCACGAAAATAAATGTTCTTACATCACTTCTCACACTTATGCTCCAGAAAACATGGAAGGAAGGTGATGGCTTGAACACATGCAGATTCTAGGTCACCGTCATAATTGTTTGGTAGCTGCACTTAAACCTCTACATCTCACACCGCTGGCTGTTATAGCAACCCTGCCAGACTCCAGTGCCCCTCAACTGGCCCTGGAGAAAAGGAGACACCTGATGAATGGTGAGCTGCGAATTGAGCTGGACATGGTGTCTCAGTCCCGCCTTGGCACTCTTTGGGATCTACCTACCTGTGAGACTGTATATTTTTATATGCTCTCTAGGCCACACGGCAGCTAGGCAGACTCCGCCCTTGGAGAAGAGGTCTCTGAGGGCCCACACTGCCCGTGGCTGGGTATGGAAGACTTGTCTGGAAAAAAGTATCAGCCCTCCCAATTGTCACACTCTATGCCACATTCAAAACAGCGTTATTGGTAATTCAGCAATATGATCTCCATTGATGCCTTACTCTCTCTCAACTGGTTCGGATCCTAGACAAAAAACTATATATAGACTCTCAGAACCTCAACTCCAATGACCAATAAATATACAACTGCAGAAAATCCTGCATCAACACTATAAACTAAGGAAGCATCCCTCTCAAGATGCCAGAAATGTTGAGGAATTTATCCTGGATATGTTGCATATGGAACCTAATTAAAAAGACATTCAGGGCCTCAAAAAACCAGCCACACCTCCAGAAACCTACCCAGTGTTGTGGGAAGTAAACAAACCATGTTTGGCAGAATTCCACTAACAGATCTTAATCTGCAGAGTTAGGAGCTGGAAGTGTGGACAGGCCATGGGATATTGGGCACACACTATTTAGCATAACTCAGAGCAGCTGTGTTAGAAGGCCCCATAGTCACAAAACCCCTGCAACATGGGGAAAAAAAAAAAAAAAAACAAGTGTGCTAGGGTCCTTTCCTTCTACTGCAAGCTGAAGTACCAAAAAGGAGGTTGGACACAGCCATAGTACAAACCTGGCTCTGAGATCAAAGCAAAAACACAGACCCAAGTGTGAATTCTCTCCCTACAGATACACTAAATGGCAGAAGGGAAGACAGCAGACACAAAACTCCTCTGCTGGACTTTGTACAGCTCCATCATCCTCTCTGCCTAACTTCTAGAACCTTCCACGGACAGTGTTGATTTTTACCAACTAGCTCTCCAGCACGAGTTCTAAGAGAAGGAGCCTCCGGGTAATCCTGTAAGACTGCAGGATAAACTCCAATTCTGAACAGACCTCTCCTTTTGGGAAGAGGACTTAGCAGAATAAATAAATAAACACACACACACACACACACACACACACACACACACACAAACACACACACACTTTGAAACATAGAAAACATGAAGAAAACTTACTTAAAGATTTCAGGAAACCAATTCTTAACCTCACCTTTGTATCCTTACTACAACTTGAGAAAACATGGCCTCTATGACACAGGAGATCTGAGAGAGCAGCATGAGATTTTGCAAGACGAGCTGAGGAAGGGGCAGGATTTAAAGGTAGCTGGGTTTCTTTCAGGAAACAGTTTAGCAGAATTTAAATCCTCAGGAAGACAAAATAAACAGCAGAATCAATCAGCAGAAAACAAACTTCTTCCATTCCAAGGAAAAGAAAAAAAAAAGAATCAGATGAAGAAGGAAAAGCAAGATATGGAGTAGAAAGAATAGAAACCCATCTACACGTGACCTTAAAAGGGACAAAAAAGATGACAAGGGAGAAAATATCAAACATTTGTGGGGAAGAAACTTCCCCAGGCTGATGAAAAGCTGAAGGAATAAGGTAACACTCAGTAACAGGCAAAGTATTGAAAATTGACCAAAGTCTAGCTACATCCTAGATCATCTTTGAAGTGTAAGAATTTTTTTTAAAAAATCCTAAAAGCATCAAGACAGAAAAATGTAAAAACTACACAGGAGGAAGATATCAGACTGGCTTCAAATTTTCCCAGAAGTCAAGGACACAATATTTCAACTCAAGAATAACAGACTCTCACAAGTTGTTCATTTGTGACTGAAAACAGAGAACAGCAATAGGCTAGGGTCCTTCCATATTTGTATGCAAGGGCAGCATTCAGACACATACAAAGCCAATAGAAAAATTTAAAAAAAAATAGCTACTATAAATGTTGCCATAAAAGGGAATGCAAAAGGCACAAGTAATTCTAAAGAATATAAATGTATGAAAACATAAAAACAATAATAATATGCCAAAAGAAATGGAGGGAGAAGAATGGTAAAAGGAAGCAAAACTGAGTAAATGCTGTCAGTTTTAAAAGAGGATATCAATATATCTTTTCTTATATCAATAATGAATAGGAAAATATGTTTATGGTTCTGTAAGAACTTAAGGGAGAACGAAAAAGGAACCAAAGAAACGCATTCCTCTGAAATCACTTAAAAACGAGTATTCCAAGACAGTGTCTTAGAATGAAAAGATAAGAGGCAAGTAAAGATACACACAGGCACACAGAATACAGAGGGGCCCTTAGTGTACACGATAAAGGGAGGAGTAAGGCAGACACACATATATAAAATCTAGTCTATGAACAAAGGTAAGGACTGTCAAAAGAATACCCACATATGACATTTGAGCATACTAAAATCTGTGGTGTTGGTGTTACCCTTAAACTGTAAGCAGAAAATCTGCAAACTAGGGAGGTTTCATGTAACAAAAAATAAAGAACTAAATACATACAATAAAAGAGAATGTAGAAACCTAGCAGGGTAGGAAATAAAGCTCTCACTTTTTGTCCATTTAAACAGGCAAAAGAAATGGATATTCAGAGAATTTGAATATTAACGATTGATAGGGTTACTTTAAGGAATGTATATTAAGTTCTACCCTCCATGAAAGGTACACCTTTCATTGTTAAGGAGTATTCTGAAAACAAATCCTCCAGCACATTTTTAAAAGGAAGCCTTTCTTTTATCACAACAAACTGAAACGATAAATTTTCTTTTTTTTTTAATAAATCTTTTATTTATTTATTTGACAGAGAGAGACACAGCGAGAGAGGGAACACAAAAAGGGGGAGTGGGAGAGGGAGAAGCAGGCTTCCCGCCAAGCAGGGAGCCCGATGCGGGGCTCGATCCCAGGATCCTGGGACCACGACCTGAGCCGAAGGCAGACGCCCAACAACTAAGCCACCCAGGCGCCCCAACGGTAAATTTTCAATGTGAAAAAAAGAACTTGCAAGTTAAATATTACTTTATCAAATGATAAAAATAAGTTGAAAGTGGAAACAGAGAACATGAGAAAATGATAAAATTAACACCTATGCTTTGTTGCAAGTAGTAATGAGAGGCAAATTTCTAACAAAATGCTTTCATTTCTAAGCACTATAAGGTAGCAAAAGTTAAGTAAGCATTCAATTACGTAAGTTAGAAATATAACAAGAAAAAAAACAAAGATATAAAGATCAAGTCAGAAATTGATTATAAGACAGAAAAAAAAATGAAAGAACTGATTAACACATCCAAGAGCATGCGTTATGAAAGAAAAGTATATTAAAGATAGAACCCTCTAAATCAGTAATTCTCAAAATTTACTGCACCTACAGATTACTTGGGGAAATTATTAAAAACATACTGACTCAGCTGCAGAGGATGATGTCCAGGACTGTCGCTTTAAACTAGTACCCCAGTGGTTTAGACACCTGTGGTTTCAGGACAACACTTTGAGAATTTGAAAAAATGCCTTATACTCAGCTCAAGTCTATTAAAGACAGACAGACAGATAAAAGAACTCAGTAAGGGGGGACACAAAAACATGCCAAGATTTTTCAAGTTATGAGAAAATACCATGCACCACTTTATCCTAATAAATTTAAAAGACACAGAGATATAATTTACTTTCCAGGAAAAAAAAATTATTCATTAAAGAAGAAAAATAAAACTGAACAGATCAATAGCCACAAAGCAATAAAAAGCTGTCAATGAAATACCTCGTAAAGAGAGCCAGGCCAATATCGTTACAAAGATACAGTCATACAAACCCAAGGGACAGATGCTTGTGTCATATAAAATGTTTCCGAGAACATAAAAGCTCCCCAAATGATTTTATGATGCTAGCATAATCCTGACAAATACAGCTTAAAAAAAGAAAACCACAGTCCAATGATGAAACAAGTACAAAAATAAACTACTTGCAAATAGACTCTAGCAGTGTATTAATATATCACCCTGTACCTATGTTGGTTTTATTCTCAGGTGCAATATTCATTTAGTTACAGGGAAATTATTAGCGCAATTCTTTACATCAATATGTGAAGGCAGCAAACCAAATGAGTAACTACATTTTTTTAATGGAAGCTGTCTGTTAAAGACAGCAGAGTGAAAACACGTATTTACCTCTGCTCTCTCACAAAACCCCAGTGAAACATCAGTGAAAAGATTTTTTTCAAGGGGTGTAAACACTCAAGGACACCTCTTTGTTGAAAGGCCACACTTTGCCCATATACTCATAACACCTTTCTGTATCACAGTATTTAATCATGCATTCAATAAATGTGTATTAAAATTTAGTCTGTGTCAGTATGTTAGATATTTTTAACTTTTCTCCTTCCCCCAGAAAGATCATTAGCTCCCTAAATTAGGTGCCCTGTCATCGTACTGACCACCATCTTGTCATCCTGGTCAGATCACTGGGGTGCAAAAAGTATTTGTCAAAAAATGAAAGGAATTAGAGAAAAGGAAGAATCTATTTGTTAAAAAGGAGCATTTACAAAAGAGGGAATAGATCACCAACAAGATTTTTAATTGAAAACACAAATATATTCAAGAACTCAGTGTGCATCCATATCGCTCAACTGTCACTACAAAAGGATTTTTGGGGTGAGACTTCCATAGGACGCATACTAGCAGCGTAAGCCAAGGCAAGCCAGCTTCAGGTCCTGGCCCTGGCTCTGCCAGCCTAGAACTCTCCGACAGCTTAGAGTTCAAAGCCTCTTGCCACTTTGGATCATAAAGCCTTAGAAGTTTCTCTGTGTCTGGGCTTTCAGTGCTGATGCTGAAAATGTTCCAGCCTTCTACCTATTTCCCACATCACAAGGCTGAGTATGCTTCAAATTTTAGCTGGTCCCCTCCTGGGCTGCACACTTCCCACTGTAGGCTTTCTGGAACATCCTAACAACTGAGTACCCTTATCTATGTCTGCACTCTCCCATTCCTGGGAAGAATCCCAACGAACTAAGTTACTGTGTCTCTCCCAATTTCCTGTTTTTCATCAACTAAATGTCCTTAAGAAAGAAGATGGTGTTGATTCAGTGCCTCCCCCTGTGATGATCCTTCCCTAAGCCTGGAAGAATGGACAAACATCTGCCCAGTGACTGACCACTAGCTATATTTGTTTCAACTTAGTTCCTGTACTTCATTTCCTCCTCCTCAGAGGAAACGAAAATAACAGGGAATGGGTTTTCCGGCTCTCTGCCCTTCCACAGTTGCATTTGTTAGCTTACTTCTTATAAAGATAATTCTTCTAAAACGATCCTGACAAAAGTACCAAACATGGCAAAGGGTTCCTCAATATTCAGGTAATGTTCCCTATATCACCATGTCCATTTCCTTCACCAATTACCCCATGCGCATTGCAGGCAATACTCTTCTAGCTCCCTGGTCTAGAAATCCTGGTGGGCTCATTGGGATTCCCTCTTCTTCATCCTTACATTCAATCTCTCAAGACTTATCAAAGGAAATAATGCCTTGATTGACAGGCAAGGGGAAAAGAGGTTAAGTGACCAGAGCATTCCTCTCAGGAAGAGACACAGGGCGTGAGGCTGGTGTTATGTAGGTGGTAAAGACCAAGATGCTCTGGGACAAAACGCTCCCACAGCTCTACAGTACCGCATAAGCATTTGAGAGAATGGGGACAAGTGAGGTAAACAGGAGAGAAAAGATACCCAGCACCGTGGCAGAAGGCTGGAACCAGAGTAGAGACAGAAAGAAGCCATCGATGAACATTCCCCAGAGCAATAAGAACGGAGGGGATTTTTAAGGCTGAGATTTCCAAGGGTCCACTTTAAGTTGTTGCTGTATTGTATCGCAAACCCCTGGCTTACATCAAGCCCGCATCAACGTCTGCGTACCCAACACTAACATCCGTGGGGCTCTGATAAGTAATGAGGTCACTTTAGCCAAGCAGGTTCCCAGGGTATGGAAAAGAGACGTCACAAGCCGACACACTGTGTAAAAGAGATCCATCCAGAACTCGGCAAAAGCAGAAATTAGAGTTGGCAGTGCCTAGGGAAATGTGAGTTTTCTATGAATCCCTAAAGACAGGAAGGTCACAGGGAATTCCGCCATATGTAGGAGAGGAATTCAAGCTAACAGTTCTTGGAATCTCTGAGGCCACAGCTTGGATGGCATGTGTCTCGCTGTTGAGCCATCTCCATTTCAAGCAACACTGTACTCATCCCAATCCTCACTGCCCTGCAACTGTTCCTACCTGATCAGGCTTGCGCCTCATTTTAACAACAAACCATTAACCGTTACCAAGCAACATGCCATGCTGGGCAGAGAGGTAATTATGCACATTATATCAGTATCTCCTTTCACATTCAGTACAACGAAAAATACACTCCGCTCTGTAAGAGGTAAGAAAATGGAAACTCAGAGAAGTTAACAAACCTGATTAAGATCACAGTGCTGCTGAGTGGGAAGGATAAAAACTGAACTCATCTGCTCGAGACAAAACCCTTGCTCCTTACTGTTCACTTACTGCATCCTCAAGCCAGGAGGTCCCTTTCTATAGGTGAATGCTTAGCTTCTAACTCCTGATTTGCCACTGAAGGCTCTCTAAGAAGGCTTAGCCACAGTACGAGCTAATACCCAGGAAGGAACAGTTTTAGTAGATGATTTAATATTCTCCCAAAGCTAAGAAAATAGAGTCATTGAATGAAAATCTGAGCATATGTACACATTTGGTTTTGTTCGGTTTGGTGTTTTTGGTTTTTTGGGGTTTGTTGTTGTTGCTGTTTTACACTGGTTGTAAATAGACAGGTATGGCCAAATAATGATCAGAAATCTTGCTAGGAAGATGCCACAAATATCTTGGGAGAGATTCAACTAAATGAGAGCTCCTCAGGAATGCTGACTACACATTTTAAAGTAAGAATTAGAAAGCAACCCAGTTATTTTCTTCATATAGTCACTTCCCAAGTTTACTTGGTTAGTTTGTCTTTCCTAATCCTGAGACCTGACTTTGGACAAAGTAATAGTATGACTTGAATAATGAAGAAATTAGAATGAGGAAAGGAAAAAATACAGGAAATAATCCAGTGGCATCGCTATTCAACAGATAGTTATTTTAAATACACTTCTCTAAAACTTAGGTTATTGAGGTAACCCAAAATCTTTTCAGATAATTCTGTTTGCGTTTAGCTTAGAAGAATTTCAAAGGTTTAAACACAATCACATTTATCCAAATCACTTTATATATTAACTCCCAGGTTTCTAATCTATAGGCATTAATTCATCTAAGCATAAACTTGAGTTGATATTTATAAATTATTGACAATTTACAAACTAGCTTTTGAGCTGTCATCTAAAAAAGGGCACGGCTTCTATATGTTACCAGACATTGGAATAATTGTCCATTACTTTTTTTTTTAACTTTTTAACATTTCCAGCCTTTCACAAAGCAAGATTTTCAAATGATTATTAACAAAGTTTATAATATATCAATCAAGTACTGGAATTTTGTCAGTACTCAAGCTAGAACTCAGTGCTTACATAGTAATCACATCAGATAGCTACCCACACATGGGATCAAGACCTCAATGTTACATTTTATCCTCTTCACATAAAAGTGCTTTTGTATCATTCTTGGGAATTTTTCCATAAAGAGCAAAGGAAGTATTCAAAATTTACAATTAGAATCTTATCTCTCCTTTAAGATAAATTTTAGGCAAGCCATTTGAAGGGGGAAAAGTTACTTTAAATTCTTAGAACAGCTCTTGATCATTTTATGTAACAAAATAAAAACAAGTTTTAGATATTCAGCAGGGCTCAAGGCATTCTTTTCAAAAGGCTGTTTTAATATACACCAGGGCACTGAGACACATTCTCTTGAAAAAATGTTTAAAAGATACAATCTGGATTTGCCTACTAAAGAGGGTTCTTTCAAACAACAATGATGATAATAATAATAGTAAACACTCAGCTTATACAGCATTTTATAATTGGAAAGAATGTTCCCATTTTCTATTTCATTTAATTGATGTACCACCATGGAAGCAAGCTAACATCATCAACCTTATTTTACCAATGATGAAACTGATGTTCAGAAGTTAAGACCAGATAAGACTTGAAAGGTGAAGCATTATTCTATAGATCCCAATTCTTGACACCCAACCCAGGATTCTTCCCTTATGGCCACACTGCCTCCTAGAGTGATGTCATATATAGTGATTTTCAAATTCATCTTAAATGTTTAAAAAATGGGAAGCTCTCCTGGACATATACTTATACCAAATAATACTAAAGTAACCAAAATTACTTTATGGTATCTTCAGGGTTTTTATTATTGTTCCAACCTATTCTTACTATGAAGGATAACATGCTTTGAGTTTACACTGCTGTTTGAATGGAAAATAATTACTCCATAGCTTTACTTTCACACATCCAACCTTCTATATGTCTATACTTCTATAAAATAAACTCTGTCATAGATAATTTCATAAAATTAATAATTCAAATCTATCATTCTAGATTTAGGATCTAAGCCTAGGAAGGAAACTGTATAAACAGCTACGTAAGTTAATGCCAAACTCTTTTTCGAAGTTTTATACCAAGTTACACTCACACTCCCAATATATAAGAATGCCCATGGATCCATATCAGATCTTGGTAAGGTCAATAATGTTGTAGAATAGTATACAGCAGTATAAATTGCCCATGGATCCATATCAGATCTTGGTGAGGTCAGGAATATTGTGGAATAGTATATAGCAGTGTAAATACGATAGAGCTACATATCACAACAAGAATGAATTTTTAAACATTACATTGAGGTTTTTAAAAGGAAATGACAAAAGCCTTTATAGAGGTCAACAAAGTTCAAAACCAGACAAATGTAAATAAATACATGGTAAAACTACTTTTAAAAAAACAGTGGAATAATAAACACAAAATTCTAGATGGTTTTTTCTTGGTGAAAGCAGAAATATGGAATTTGGCAGAAGTACTTACATAATTATATTTTACCTATATTCTTTTGCAAGTATAAAATAACGTAAAATTTGTATTATTAAAGTGATGTGATAACGACATCATACAAGCCTTCACATTGCAGTAAAATCTTCAAACACTATTTCTGCCAAAATAGTCAAGAATTTTGATCTTCCTAAGAGTTTCACCTAATCCTTTGATATTTCAATCATACTCTTTTGAAGGGTCTCTCTTGTCATTATCATGGTGATAATTGCCTGATCCAGTCCTGTCATACCCCATTTGTCTACAGGTTTATGTGCTAACTCAGATCTTACTGAGCCACTTGCACTCACTTCATGGATTCCTGCACCCTTTGCAAGACTGCGCATTTTGCATTGCATTTGCATGTGATTTCGAGATGTTCCCAAAAGACAGCAAAAGACTTATCTACCTGATGCCAAAGAGTGGATCGACAAATCACTAATAAATATTCTCATGTTTTTGAGAGCAACCTCATAGCTGCAGGAATTGTGATAATAAGCACTAAACAAGTTGGATTCTTAAACATTAAGTACAATTCCTAACCTGTACATAGCCTCAGACTGCTTTTCAATAAACTGACCAATGAGAAACTAATGAACTGCTGGCCCCTCGAAGCTGCTATAACGAAGGTAAAGCCATTTATATGGAAAACTCTGTAAACATTCAAGTTCACTTAATCATATGTTATATTTTAAAGAAACTTTATTCCTGAGCAGATTGCAAGAGAAAGCAATTACACAAATGAAACAATATTCATTTCCACTTAGAACCAAATGAACAAAGCACATCATGACAAATGATAAAGGAATACTTCACTAAGCATGTCCCAAAGATCACTGGAAGAGGTTCTCGTTTGCTTCCTCATTAACAGAGTCCCAGTGGATTAAACTGCAAGCTCTTCAAACTATGTTGAAAATAGGATTCACTCATTTTCAACTTTACAGAAACATAACTACATTAAATAAAGTTAAGCTAGGTAGGTACCTATGTAAGCCATGCCCAAACTGAGAATATTTGGGGTTTGTCCTGTATTTTCTTTGTACCCCTGGAAATCAGGGTTTTATTTTAGGAAAAGAAACTGGACTAAAAAAGACGAGAGGTTTAAAGTACTTTTAAAAATTGCAGTATTTTTATAATCACCACTAGTGCACTGATTCGAATTTTCCTCACAGAGAGAAAAAGGCCCTGGAGGCAAAGGGCTCAGTTAGAGCCATTTGGGTGAATGCTCCGGTAGCAGTGTGATATCTGGATTGGTAGGTACCCATCTGTGTATACAACCAGCAGGACCGTCACTTCCACTATGTGGTAGATTCCTTTCAAAAACAAAACAAAACAAAAAACAAAAAGGGTAAATGCTGCGGAGCCCAAGGAAAATGCTGTCAAAATCCACAAATGCCCCCACATTCAACAGAGCTGATGATTATTGCTAAAAAGCTCCCCAAAGCCAAATCTCCCCAGGTTCTCTATCTGCTTACTTTGTTTATATCCTATCACTGTTCAGGATACTACGCTGACGCTAATTATTCAAAGGCAGGAAGGAGGTCTGTATATTCCTTTGTCCCATGCTGTGACCAAATCTGGAAGCAGTAATACCTGCCAAAGCCACGAAGCCACATCAGTAAGGTGAAATCCTCATGCAGCTTTACTGGCAGGAAAATTACTCCCAAGCACACCCAACCTCCTCTTTTGTAAAGAAAATAAATGCATGCTTTCCCCCCCTCAATTCTCTGAAATGGACTCTAGTAACCTGGCTACTCTGCTAATCAAGGACTTTTCTGTCCTTGGAAGTATTTCATATCCCTCAAAGTCCTGACATTCCTACTTGGGAAAATTATAAACCATTATATGTATGGGAGCGGTATTGGGGGGTTAGGGTTATTCATTTTTTTTCAAACTTTACATGCTTTTATTAATAAAGAGAATATACTAAGCATCTAACCTAAGAAGTGAGAAAAACAAAACAAACCCAAAGAAAATACAAGGAAATAATGGCCTATGACTAGATAGTTTTATAGATAATGTCACCATACATTCAAAGGACACATAACTCTAATTATACACAAATTCTTTCACAGAATAGAAAAAGAGGAAATGCTCTCTCAACTCATTTTTTTTTAAGATTTCAGTTCTACTGGGGTATAACTGACACATAAAATTGTAAGAAACATAAAGTATACACTGCATGATCCCGCTACTCATTTCATGAGCTACTGTAACCTTGACTCCCAAACTAGACAAGGGCTGCCTAACCTCACTTGTGAGCACAGATATAAAAGTTTTGTAATAGAGGTCTGTCTGCTCTATTTTACCACTTTACATTTAGTATTTACTTTTTAATTGAGTAAAAAAAAAAAACCTATTTTTTAAGAAAAATTAAAAAATTAAACTGACCAAAGAAAGCAATGATACATACACAAAAGTTAGCTTTGAGGATGAAGGTAGATGCAATCTTAAAGCATTAAAAGTATGTCAATCAGGTCCATTAAAGTTACAAATGACAGAAGCCAACTCAAACTGGTTTACACAAAAAAGAAGAATGTATTGCCTCATATAACTCATGATGTATTCAGACTAGGCTGTCAGGATTCTGTATTTCCAGCCCAAACTTGGCCTTTGTCTCAGGAATGATGAGAGTTCCCACCAACAGCAGGCCATCTTGCTTATTACTCCTAGCTAAGAAATTCTGGGGCGGGGGGTAAAATGTTGGTCTCCTTTCCAATAATTCCAACAACAATAATAACAAAAAATCCAATAATTGGTCTCATTTGACCAGTATTAGTTACAGACTGAGAATATAGGAGAAAAGGTTTCCCAAATGAAATTCCATATACTGTAAGGAGAAGAGAAGGGGGACTGATGCCGGAGAAGCACAAGCAACAAGACAACCACAGTCAACTCCTGCTCAGTACCTTAAAAGGACAAAGGAAAAACACACTGAGCAGTTCAGCTCACCTGCCCAGTGCTTCCTCTGTAATAAGGTGCCCAGCAATCAGAATTTAAAGATATTTGTCTATACCACCAAGGAATCTGAAGAATTTTTCACTCAAAGTGACTGCAAGTTGGAATGTTGGCAGGCATTCCAAGTACAAGAGCAGACCGATGGGGCGCCTGGGTGGCTCAGATGGTTAAGCGTCTGCCTTCGGCTCAGGTCATGATCCCAGGGTCCTGGGATCGAGTCCCACATCGGGCTCCCTGCTCAGCGGGAGCCTGCTTCTCCCTCTGCTTCTCTCTCTCTCTCTCCCTCTCTCTCCCTCTGTCTCTCATGAATAAATAAATAAAATCTTTAAAAAAAAAAAAAGAGCAGACTGATGAACTTCGACTGTGAACTCCAGTTCGAGGAAGCTTTCACTTGTGAAAGCTGCTCATGGATCGTACTTGGAAGAGAATTATGCCTCATATGACACCTTTGTTGGAGATGCTTTCTGTAGCTCATTTAACATATCCTCAAACACACCTGTTGAAAAGAACATGAGTGCAGTTGTCCTGGACTTTGATATCAAGTATCAGAAAACCCAATTTCCAGGCCATGTATATTCAGGAGTGCTTTTTCACATTCCAAAATGATACACTATTGCATGAACTGACTCAACTGCAGTACTTCTTTAAAAGTATAATCTAGGGGCGCCTGGGTGGCTCAGTCAGTTAAGTGTCTGACTCTTGATTTCGGCTCAGGTCATGATCTCAGAGTGGTCAGATCAAGCCCCGCGTCAGGCTCCCCACTGGGTGTGGAGTCTGCTTAAGATTCTCTCTCTGCCCCTCCTCCCCCAATAAATAAATAAATAAGTATAATCTAAACATTTAATTTGGAAAGTTTTATTCTATCAATAAATTAGCAGAGCCTATTATGTTAAGTAAGAACTATCTACTTCTTATAATAAAAATTGTTAAGCCTGACACCCCCTGAGTTCTTTTGTTGTTTTCTTAACACAGTGAATTAAAGTACTCGTGAGAAAAATCAATAATGGAATATTTGTTTCTAGAAAACAGAGTGCATTTAAAACAATGCAATTACTCTTGATTATTATTCTCTAAGAAATGCCTTAATTTCTCCATCTTCTCTCAACTTATTTCTGATAAACAAAAAGCAGAATAATGGAAGTATGAGCAAATGTCATTCCTTTGGGGTACCTCCTAGATAGGTTGATTCCCAGGCATAAATCTCAATCTCCTGATTCTGGTGACAACCCCATTTGTTCCTTCATAGATGTAACTAGGATCCCAGAACGTCCCAATACATGGCAAAATATGACCTACTCAGACTCTAGAGAATCTGCTCAGTGACGGCTCTAACTCCATAGAGCTTTTCTAATTAACATAGTACAATTTATTTTTACCTGTATTTCCCTAGGAGGGCCAACAACTTTCATCACCATAAGACATCGGCTGACATTTGAAATCAATTAACTTTTGCATCAAAAAACTAGAAATGCATTTTAGAAGATCTTTGAAAATTTAAACAGCTTTACACATTAATCAACTGGGTCTCCCGGAGATTTTAGTATGCCTATGGCTATTTCACAAAAGAGACCTAAATTTTCAGAAGTTATGTGTAAAGTTTTCCTACCTTCTTTGAAAGAAACGCGCTTTTGAAATTTTCTTTTTTTATAGATCCTTCTTGATTCAGCAAACAGAAATGAATAACTATTTTGCTAGTCAGATCTCTCCAGTCAAAATTATTAAGCCACACAATATATAAAACACTGCCTAATATGAAAAAGTAGTTATAAACCCTTGTTATAACACTGTATTTACTTTTCAACTTTAGCCCTCCACACAGTAAAGCCACATATGAGAAATCATCAAAAGGATGTTTACATGTGGTCATTCTTGTTTTTACAAAACTTCTTCCTTCGTTCAAAAAAAAAAGCTGTTTTGTTTTCAGCAAGCAAACTGGCATAATAGTATCAAGACTGCAGCAAGGATTCATATGTATACATACAAAGATTCATATGTATACATACAAGGATTCATATGTATCCTGGATGGCACAGTCAGCTAACCAACCGACTGGGTTTCCGCTCAGGTCAGGATCTCAGGGTCCTGAGATCAAGCCCCTCATGGGGCTCTGCACTCAGCCTGGAGTCCCACCTAGGACTTCCTCTGACCCTCCCTGCCATTCCAGCCTACACATGTGCTTTCTTTCTTTCCCCCCTCAAATAAATAAATCTTTAAAAAACAAAACAAAACAAAACAAAAGACTGCAACAACAAATGATTTCCTCCCTGTACATTTAAAAAAATAAATAAACTTTACACAGTTAATCTATAGAGTTACTTGGCTCCTGGGTGTAGGAGGGAAACAGCGAGGAGTAGACAAGATAAGCAGCTGACAGGACCAACTCCATATCTGGTATTGCCCGAATGCTTCTTTACTGGAAATGAAAAACCAGGAGGTCACCAAGGTGTATGCCTCTATTCTGCTGGCTTAAGAGAGCAGTGCTCGTTCAAAAAGATGATGAAAAGACCCAAAGAGAGAAACTCTCAGCGTAGCAGCCCTCAAGGACGGCAAGCACAATTGATGTAGGTGACTGGAGCCTGGCGCCTAATGACAGCAAGACAGTAACACCTGATGTGGGAGATTTCAAAGCCAGTTACGTCACCTCCCAGCACAGCTAGAGTAGGAATAAAGAGAAGACAGAGGAGATGTGTCTCAATGTATTGCTAATACAACCCCCCAAAGTCTTAGATTATTATTCATAAGGTTCATTGCTCCTATTTAAAGCAGAACCGTATTGTAGTATTTATTTTCTTTAAAGTTCTAAATCCTAGATGTTGTCTAATTTCTACTAAGGTATATGTTGATATTACGGAGTCACACAGTCCTAATTCAAAATAAATTTGCGGGATGTAGTGGTTGGTTTTTATGAATTCTTTAAACCAGTATACCAAAAGAGTGGCTAGCTGCTCCCAATTTTATGCTCACCAGAATATAAACAGCATATTATTAACTCAGGATAATCTCAGCCATGAGATTCTTGTAATCAACTAGCGAGAACACAAAACGAAACCTGCCAATAAATGAAGAAATTTGAGTCTATGGGGGAGTGTATCTAGTTAATAATTCTTCTGTAAAAATGTTTAACTTTACCAAAAACAAAACAAAACAAAACCAGACTGCAAATTAAAATGGAATGCCCTTTTACTCCTGTAAAAACTACAGTAATTTTGGAAAACTAATAGCCAATAATATTGGTTGGAATAAAGCACATATTCAAAACACTCTGGAGACAATGAAAATTGGTGCAATCCTTTTTGAAATAGCTTGGAATTCTGTTCACCCCTTTTAACACAAACCTATCCCTAGAAACACCCTAAATATGTAAGGATCAAAAACACATATCCAACTCCATACAACATACTTGTTCATAATTCCAGATACTCTGTGTAAAAGGGAAAAGAGAAAAGCACTACAAAATAGTAATAGTAAGAGCCAGTGTCAATAAATTATGGAAATTCATATTTTAATTATGTATTATATTTTATAAAATAGTAAACACTGGTAAACTTGCTAAAACCATACTTTCAATTTTTCCTTCTTTAAAAGGACTAAAAATGGTATTCAATGTGTCATAGAATTTAATATATTCATATGTATCCATATATATTCATGTATATGAATATATTTATATATTCATATGTATATTTGTGTACATTCATATTTTCATAAAGTAATACTCATATTAGGCATGATTTCTTCAAGATTAGCCACTCTAACCTATAGCTTTTCCACTAAGAAATGATTTACAACAGTTTCAAAATAACTTTTGAACAGTTTCCAAAATAACTTTATACTTATTATTTCAGAAACCTAGAATTATACATCATTCAGCCTCTAAATTTAACATTACTGCAGAAATTTGTTAACAAAAACCATAATTCTTATAGCTCATAGGTAGAAATTACAGGCTCTGGCTAACATACACATGAAAAGATGCTCAACATCAGTCATCATCAGGGAAATACAAATCAAAACTATAATGAGCTATCACCTCACACCAGTCAGAATGGCTAAAATTAACAACACACGAAACAACAGATGTTGGCAAGGATGCAGAGAAAGGGGAACCCTCTTACACTGCTGGTGGGAATACAAACTGGTGCAGCCACTCTGGAAAACAGTATGGAGGTTCCTCAAAAAGTTAAAAATAGCACTACCCTGGGGAGCCTGGGTGGCTCAGATGGTTAAGCGTCTGCCTTCAGCTCAGGTCATGATCCCAGCATCCTGGAATCGAGTCCCACATCAGGCTCCTGGCTCAGTGGGGAGTCCGCTTCTCCCTCTCCCTCTGCCTCTCCCCCTGCTCATGCTCTCTCTTTCTCTGTATCTCTCTGTCTCAAATAAACAAAATCCTTTAAAAAATTATTTTAAAAAAATAGCACTACCCTAAGACCCAGCAATTGTACTACTAGGTATTTACCCAAAGGATACAAAAATATTGATTTGAAGGGATATATGCACCTGATGTTTATAGCAGCATTATCAATAATAGCCAAATTATGGAAAGAGCCCAAATGTCTATCAAGTGATGAAAGGATAAAGAAGATGTGGTATATAGATATGTGTGTGTGTGTATGTATATATATATATATACACATACATATATATATATAATGAAATATTACTCACCCACCAAAAAGAATGAAATCTTGCCATTTGCAATAACGTGGATAGAGCTAGAGAGTATTACGCTAAGCAAAGTCAGTCAGTCAGAGGAAGACAAATACCGTATGATTTCACTCATATGTGGAATTTGAAAAACAAAACAAATGAACATGGGGGGGGAAGGGAGGCAAACCATGAAACTGATTCTTAACTACAGAGAACAAACTGAGGGTTGTTGGGGGGATGAGTTAAACAGGTGATGGGTATTAAGGAGGGTAATAGTTGTGATGAGCACGGGGTGTTATGTAAGTAATGAATCACTAAATTCTAATAATAATAAACCTGAAACTAATAGTATAAAGTATGTTAACTGAAATTTAAATAAAAACTTAAAATTAAAAAGAAGAAGAAGAAGAAATTACAGGGTCTTAAGTCACACATGCATTGGTGTAAATTCCACCTTCACCACTTGACCTTGAGCAAGTTATTTAACTTCTTTTTAACAGTCTCCTCATGGAAGAACTTGGAATTTGTTCATTCATTATCTACTGTTTACTAAGCTCATACCAGGTGCTATAATAGCTACTATCCTAGGATTTAACTTAGAAGAAGAAAACGAAGTCACTGCCCTCGTAGAGATTACATGCTGGTAGGATAATATCTCAGAAGGCTGTGCTGAGGAACTAGAAAAAAATACTTACGAAGCCCTTTGTGAGGTGTTGGAAACAAGGATGCACTCGAAGACAGGATTGATGATAGTTATTATTATCTCACAGGACTGACGCTAGCTATAATTATCTCACAGGATTGTTGTGTGAAAGAAATGAGCTAATTCATACCAAGCACTTAGCCTTAGGTTAAAAAAATCTCTCTATATCAGCTATTATTACTAAATAATTAACTTTATGATTATGTCTGATACAATCTCTATTCGCTGGCAGTGGTAGGTGAGGAGAATGAAGAATGCCATGATTTTTTAACTCCTTTAAGAAATGATAAACCCTGCAGTGCCTGGGTGGCTCAGTCAGTTAAGCCTCGACTCTTCATTTCCAGTCAGGTCATGATCTCAGGGTTGTGAGACTGAGCCCCCCTCCCCCACTCAATGGGGGCTCTGCTTGAGATTCTTTCCCACTGCCCCTCCCCCCCCACGCAGACATGCGCAGGCGCTCTCTCTCTCTCAAATAAATAAATAAATCTAAACAAAAAAGAAAGAAATGGTAAACCCAATGTTGTTTCAGGTCACCACTCAAAAACATAAGGAAAAGATGTCAAGGTCCATCTCACCCCTTCATGTCAAATCACACATGCTAGTTTCCAACATTAGCCTGCCTGATCAGTCAGCATTACAGGAAGTACATAACATCAGTCATTCTTTGTTTAACTTTTAGAGCTCAATGATAGAAAACTTAGGAGGAACTTCATAATTTGAACTAAATACAATTAAAGGGATGAAAAAAACGAAGTGTCCTTTGTGCCATCACACAAACATCTGAATTGGCTACTGTATGTTTTTCTGTGAGAACCATTCCCTTTGTCCATCTTTTAAAAACTGCTTTAAAATAAATGGCTTTGATCTGTTATCACAATCTTAATCCTCTTTCCCCTGAGGCACTAGACTTGATTCTGCTTATATCTGCTCCAAGAGGCACAACAAGTAAGGCTGCGGGAGATCAAGAGAAATGGAGCCCACCCGGGACCAAAAGGCATGGAGACACTGGAATCTTTGTGCTGAGGCTGGGCCTCAAATTCAGGAGTTCAACTACTGCACAAAGAAAGCATCAGGGCTACAGGGTGGAGCTGTATCCACATTTTTAGACTCACATGTGAGAAGCCAAGCAGGTAGATTGTCATAAGCCAAAAAACAAACAAAAAAAAAAGGTTTGTCTGTCTCTCTCACTGGAATGTAAGTCAAGAAGGACAAGGATTTTGTTTTCTTGCTATGTGAATACAAATGAATGAATAATAGTTTCTAAAGTTGAACCAAGTCCAAGATGAAAGAGTTTGGCCGATCTTAATTGTTCCCAGCATTAGAAGAAATGATAATTATGTAGCATGATGGAGGTGTCAGCTAATGCTACAACAGAAATCATATTGCAGTGTAAATACATCAAATCAGTATGTTGTACACCTTAAACTTCCAGTGTTGTATGTCCTATAGGTCTCAATTTAAAAAAAAAAAGTTCGGCACACTCAAGAGAAATGAGAGTGATTCCATGGTAACACGGGACCTCTGGGCAGGAAAGGAAGATACGAAAATAGAGAAGCTACACTCCACCTCCTCCGCATCCAACACACTCCAGGCCAACACCACAGAGGCTCTACATGGAATTACTATGAAATCCGCAAAGAGTGGAATTCACTGGGGCATCCTATTTCTTAGGTTCAAATAAAATAAGAAGCTATACTTTTCATCATATCACTTACCTACCTCTAAAAATAACATTTTAAAAAATGAAGTATGTTTAAGCACAAACTATGTGCCAGGTTTATATGTTTAAAAAAGGGGGGGGCAAATAGTTGCTATCACTAAGGATGCCCAAAAGAAAGTGCTAGATGTGTCTAAAGTTAAAAAGAAATAACCTATTATAATAATACTGCAAACAACAGCAGAATCATTGCGAGAATTCAGCCATGGGTCAACTTAGAAAGTGTCAAGATTTTATACTGCCTAACAAGCCAGTAATGCACACCACACTGTATTCCATGCTTTAGAACCTTTAGATAAAAAATAATAATGTTCTCTTGAAATTACCTTTCTTTCCTACTCCTTTCCTTCCTGACATTTGGCATTATCACAGAGAAATTGCCATTATTTAGCTTTACACTTTGGTTCCAATGTAAAGCTAAAACTCCTTGTGCACCACCGAGAGATACATGGAAAAAAACGCTGAAACCTGAATCAGGATACAGGCTCCTATCCCAGCCCTGCCATTACCTCACGCCAAAACCCTGGACAAAGTCTTAACTCTTCTGGACTTCTATTTTCTCACGTGTACAATTAGGGTATTAATGGTAAACCTAAAATTCCGTTAAGGTTATCCAACTCTTTTTTGGAGGGAGGGGGAGAAAGTAGGTCCTTAAACTGGAATTGATGAAGAAGGGTCTCTAACATCTCCTGGCATAGAGAAATGACCACCCGGTCTATCTGCATGTATGTGTTCATTTTCTTTTTTTTTTTTTTTTAAGATTTTATTTTTTTTTTGACAGAGAGAGACACAGTGAGAGAGGGAACACAGCAGGGGGAGTGGGTGAGGGAGAAGCAGGCTTCCCGCGGAGCAGGGAGCCCAATGCGGGGCTCATCCCAGGACCCTGGGGTCATGACCTGAGCCAAAGGCAGACGCTTAACGACTGAGCCACCCAGGCGCCCCTCGTTTTCTATTTTTATAAAATAAATTACCCCAAATGTAGAGGCCTACAACAAGACAACTTTATTAGCTCACAGTTCTGTAGGTTCAGAAGTTCAGCATGACTCAGCTAGGTTCTCTGCTTAGAATCTCATACAAAACCGAAAACAAGGTGATGGCTATATTGCCTTCTTCTCTGGAGGTTCGAGGCAAGAATTCACATCCATGCTCATTCAGGTTGCTGGATTATCCTATTTTCTTGCCACTCTGAGACTGACATCACCATGGTCTCACTGGCTCTCAGCAAGGAGCCACTAGATGCCTTCTGCGTTCCTTCTCACATGGCCCCTTCCATCTTCAACCCAGCAATGGCCTTGTGAGGAGAGTGTCTGTTAGGCTTGGAAATTCTCTGACTTCATCTTCTGCCACTGTTAAAGGAAACTCTCTGCTTTTAAAGGGCTCAACTTTTGGGGTCAGGCCCATTTGCACAATCTCCGTATCTTAAGGTCAACTGATTTGGGACTTTAATTACATCTGCAAAATCCCTTCACTATAGTACCTACATTCGTGTTGGATTGAAGAGCCAGGAGAGGGGAAAGCAGGGGAGCCATCTTTAGAAGTCTGCCTATGACATGTGGTGTCTGTTCATGTGCACATGCTTGTCTCTCCCCTTCACAAAGCTGGAAGCCATGGCCATTTTTATATCCCCATTACACACATAAGTGCTGAAAGATGATGTGTCCCATAATATCTGTTCAACAAACTACCACCCATTAGACAAAAACACACATGGTGCCAAATGCTATTAACTGAGCCCTAGAAACTCAAGATGAAATAGAAATGCAATGTACTTACCTCAAATCATATAGTTTAAATACTTTATTAGACAGATGGATAAAATGTTGATGATGTTGGTTGTTTCAACACAAATGCTAGATACAAATCAACAGCTAAATAATTGAGCAAGTGAGGAGAAAGAATTTTACAAATGCACATACAGTTCTTAGTTATTCCAAAACTCTAGTGTCCCATACCTTTTACTAACAGCTACAAAAGCTCTTTTTATCACTAGAAGAAACTTCTAATACAAACAAAAAACCTCTATCTAAGAATCCTTAAACATATCCCATAAGGCTTTCAGTAGCACAGTAAGATGGGCAAATAATGCTTTCTCTACAGCCAGGGCCAGTAAGTATTACAATTTAGGATCAGCACCTCGAATAAGTGCCGACAAGCAAACAGACTGCCCATGTAAAGAACAAAACAAAAGAAACCAATCATTCTGCCACAGTTTCTAGTTCAGAAGGCTGAAGCATTTTGCAGTACTTCTTGAATTTAAAAGGGGGAAGGGAGGTTAAAAAATGTGTACTATATTCCTAGATGCTCTGAATAAGCCACTGAGTTAAGACCAATTCAAATAATTTATTCCTTAGCAGCTATTTGTCTGTTCTGCATCTTCATAAAAACAAAATGGTATTTTTTTCCCAAAGCATAAATAATCCCATTCTTTTGCAGGCTGATGTGACATCTGCATAAAGATAATTAATTCCTATCTTCCGCTGTTATGTATTTGTCCGCTACCAAAGGGTAAGTGGTGTTTTCTCTAGGCTCTTGTGTGCTAATGTACAATGTTTAGTGGTAATAAGCATTTTAAGCTACTGAAGAGCAGCTTCAAAAGAACATGAAATTAACTAAACATACATCACAACACTGTGCTATTTACAACCAGCTCCCATGGATAATGAAACTTCACTTAGGACACCCTATTTCTGCTCAGTCAACACATTTCAAATACTATTAAAGGGATCACTACCTGCAAAGGACCTCAGCTGATATAATTTAACTTTATCTTGTAACACGGGGGAGTTACAGCATTCTCCGTGACAGCTGTCTTTTCAGATACTACAAAAGGGTTTCTGCAACAACTGTTATCTGTCCATCTCCAGAACAACCAGATAAGATTTAACCATCCCGGGCCGCATGGCAGGAACTGCTTTAATTTGGGGTTGCCTGAACTCTGCCTGAAGAATGAAAAAATTAAAGGGCACACACATGAACAGAAGGCAAAATAAATCCCCATTGTGTTTTTCAAGATGCTCACTGGTGCCTTATTCTTTTTTTTTTTTTTTTCTTCCAACAATAAAACAGGATTCATACTCTGAGTATTTCTTCAATCCGAACCTGAGATTATAATATCTTTTGTATACAGTCTTTCACAACAAAAGGAAAGCCAATGAGCATCAGGACCCCCCTCAAATACGTATGAACTTCCTTCTTTAGAAAGTTAAATTATTAGTTTCATTAGCCTAAAACATGATTTTTTTTCAGATATACAATAGAGGATACTTTCAGAATTGAGTTTCAGATGGGAAAATAGCCATCTGAGCTGAGACTTGGTGTCAGCCCCAACCTTCATCCGCCCCCCTGCTCCCAGCCACATTGCAGAGAAGGGTCACTACGTGGAGCTTTTTGACACAAGAAGTAAGTAGGTTTGCCGGTGGGAGTTCTGTAAAAGTTTACGTTGCCTCTATAAATAAAAACAGTTTTAAAGACCTGGCAGATGTGCCCCTTTCTATGCTTCGCCTCCCCCACGCTCTTTGCTCAGAACATGGACCTGACAGTCCCAAGGGTAGCAACCACTCTGCAAGAATGAGGAGACATGCCCGAAGATCCAAGCCAAAAGGTGGGGCATTAACAACCACCTCTGGCCATACTAGATTCATGAAGGCCTCCACAAGGGAGGCAGTGAACCCAGAATTTTCTGCATCCTCGGAGGGGAAATATAAATGTTAAGAAATACATGCAGACTGAAAGGAGAGTACTGGGATCCAAATAAAAAGATTTGTCCTGAGAAAGACAAAACTACCGGCATCTCAGTAATCACTTGCCCTGATCCCATTAATAGCAGCCACAGGAACAGATGAGAATTCCAAGAGCTTCATGCAGACCTAAAGACCCCACCTCCCCTTCTACCCCATGTCCCACTTTCTCCCCACTTACACTCACATGACCTCTTGAAGGAGAGCACACAGGAAGAAAACCCTGAGAGCCTCCCCATTTTACCTAAAGATACAATTTAATTCTTTTGCACTGCTTCTTCTACTTGACTTTGTAGCAGTCCCTTCCCTACTATCCAGGAAGCATAGGAGGCCAGATCAGTTAATAGAGTAATAAAAAGTTCCCATTTTTTCACACATCTGGGCCAAGATGAAGTAATTTAGTCAAGCACTGAAATTCAGAAGCAGCAATGCTACCCCTACGAAAGCCCTCCTGAGAGAGAATACAAATAAACAACTTTTATATTTGAAGAGTATGTGTAACTGGATATTAAAATAAGAGTTTCAGTTCAGGCCTCAGATGACAAATATCAGATACACAGGGAGGTATAAACCAAAATGCAAATTTCCAAGGAGGCATCACAGAAGTATTTGACCCCTTGCTGATTCAGTAGGTACAAAAGTGTCAGGTAACAGACAGACTGAGGAAAACAGGAGTGAGTGCCACCTCTTTCCCTTCAATGGAAAGGAACCTCAAGGGCGCTTTGAAAGCTTATTATATTGCCCCGGAGTTGGAAGCCACAATTTCCTAGTGTCCCCAATCTAAGAAATATCAGGGGGCCTGCTGCCACACAGGAAAATGCTGGGAAGCACTGGACAGTTTGCCTTTCTAAAAGGATATCAAAGATGGGCAAAGATGTGGATTAGCAATGGATATGGCAAAAGAGCCAACTTGGAGCCATTCTGAACCCTTAATAAGAAGACCACCAGGCAGGGTCACCAATAGAGAGAGACTATGATATAGATCCCCAAAAAGCAAGGGCTGATGGGAAAGTGTCAGCCCAAGGGAAAAACAAAACAGTCCAGGGGAGCTGTGGTCAGAGGACCCCAGCAGGGAAGGCTCTGATGGATTCAGAGACACACCGAAGACCAATGAAAATGAGTCATCTCTGAGAATCTGCTGGATCCGAAGTGTGCAAAGCCAGTGTGAAATCCACAACCCAAAAAAAGAACTTTCCTGCGGACACTTTATACTGTCCTCGTACCTCAGAAGAGTCTATGATAGCAGCTAGTAAATGGAGAAAAAATTAGCAAGAAAGAAAGTAGTAGCCAGTAGAAGGATGCTCCAAGAAGCAGGAGCTTCTGTCTTGTTATTTGCTATACTCTCCAGCCTAGAACCATGCCTGCTAGTAGGTGTTCAATAAATATTTGTTCAGTGAATGAAAGCCCACCACATCTACCCTTCCAGAACACAGACTCCCTTGTACAATGTCTACCAGAGACAAAGATTAACTTCCCAACCCTTTTTTTGGTCCAGCATCTTGGCGAGGCTACAAGGGTGGCCACTGCTCTCCCAGCTTCCCCGTGCTACCCAAGGATGACAAAGAGAAGAAAGACGCCTAAAAGTCAGCCAAAAAAGACAAAGACCCAGTGAACAAATGTGGTGGCGAGGCCAAAACGAAGTGGTCCAAAGGCAAAGTTCAGGACAAGCTCAATAACCTGGTTTGTCTTGTTTGACAAAGCGACATAGGACAAACTCTATAAGGAAGTTCCCCAACTCTAAGCTTGTAACTCCAGCTGCTGTCTCAGAGACTGAAGATTCGAGGTTCCCCGGCCAGGGCAGCCCTTCAGGAGCTCCTTAGGAAAGGACTTATTAAACTGGCTTCAAAGCACAGAGCTCAAGTCATTTACACCAGAAACGCCATGGGTGGAGATGCCCCCAGCTGCTGGGGAAGATGCATAAACAGTTCCTACCAACTGTACATTTTGGAAAATAAAACTTTATTTAAAAAAAAGATTTCTTTCCCAAATGAGACTATAATTGCAATTTAAAGGAATTATAAGGCTTTCTAGTACCAGCGAACCTAGAAAACTTCTAGCAAGTTCTCTGAGTTAGGAAAATATTTCTTTTGATTTGTATTTTGCTAGAATTTTGCTAGAATTTTCATTAAAAACAGGGAATAAACTTTACCTTCTGAATACAGTTTAAATGGATAGCAGGAAGCACAATTTAAATTTGCATCATGATTTCATCCTATAAGTTGTACCTGTTCAATGTGCTAATTACCCAGAACATGGTTTACAAAGCAATTCACCACACATGTTCCATTTTATCTTTGTAACAATCAAAAGTACCTCTCATAGTTTGAGAGGGCTCACCTAAGAGTAAGCAGCAATACTGGCTGCATGATAACAGGCTTTGTAAAGCCAACTGTAGTACTCTTTCCAATACTGTTTTCTTTAAGGTTTTGAGTCAGTCTTCCTGGATTCCTATCTAGCACCTCGTGTCCACATAAAGATAGATAACCCTGGACTCCTGCCTTAACCATACCCCAGCTATTCCTAACAGATGGTCGTTTCATCCATTATTCAATTCACTTAGCCTACCCGGCTTCCTGACCAATGACTACATTTGTCTCATTAGATCTTAGCATAGGATTAAGTTCAGCAAAAATAAATGGAAATTCCAAAATAACAGTGGCATAAACAAGATGGGATTTCATTCCATCTGCATCATATACAATCCAGTGCCAGAAATGACCAGTCCCTGACAGTACAGGACCCAGACAGACTCCTATCTCATCGCTCTGCTATATTCGTGGCATCTGCTTTTGGGCCATCTTGGTCCCACCATCACATCTACCATCCAGCCAGCAGGAAAGAGGAAAGAAAATGATGCCTATCACGTTACACACACCTCTTCTACTTACATCCCACTGGCCAAAACCAAATCATATAGTCACATCTACACACAAAGAGGCGAGGGAATCTGAGCTCTTATACGGCAGAAATATGTCTTATTCAACTTCTATAGTGTTCAATATATATCTGGCACTGTTTAAGACACTGGCCACTATGATTCTTATCATCACTGCCAAAATCATCCACAGGACAAGCATTTACCAAATACCATTCTATGTATCATTTTTAACTAAAGAGAAGACTGACTAAGGATCCTTTTACTAATTTTTTTCAACACTGATCAAAACAGCTACCGCTGACATTAAAATAACTAACAATAATAACTGGTTCTTCTTACTCCCAATAGCCTCAAAATGTTTAAATATTTGGTGGTAAATTATCTGGAATTCTCACTTCACACGAATGAGCCCAATTTCAACCATTATGTTTTCCTACTAGGCCAACAGACAATTTATCCCAAGTGACTCAGAGGAAAATGTTCCCTGTTCCTAAATAAAACTCCTCTGACAGCATTAAAACTTGAAAAACACTATAAAACTAAAATGAACACAAGAGCCACCCTGTTGTTTCTGTCTATTTAAGAAGAAAAACAAGTACCTATTAACAATTCTGTGCATTCATTTGGAATGCAAATGTCTGTCACTCAGTAAATGATCACAAAATTTAAAAGGCAAGAGATCACCCTTCTTATTCAAAATCAAAAGAAATATTTTCCTAACCTAACAGAAAGGTAGGAAGAGAATTCTGATAAAGTAGCTAAAACAGTAAGATAAAAATAAATTCCCCCATGGCATCTACTCTAACAACACCCCATTGGCAAAGGTATAGTCTGATGAATAATGAAGCCATTTTCATTTGTTTACTAAATATAATATAGGTTTGTCCCTTGGATGCTATTTTAAGGGAACATAGAAATTTCTGCAATTTGTCCTTTTCAAACTTGTAAAATGAAGAGAAAGGAAAAAATACCTAATCATACTAGATCGAATGACTTATACTAGTTTGTTTAACCTGGAACTATTAGAAATTTCTAAGAAAGACAAAAATAAAAATACCACAGTAACCCAATGACTCCTAGCAAATTACTACTGGCAAAGTTAAGAATTTAAAGCTTGCTTTACACACCAATGGACTTTCTTCCCTTCTCCCAACATATATTTATTATTCTACCTCACTGCCTAAGATGCTTTCTGTCGAATGTGAGCCTTTCAAAAACATCAAGGAAATATCTCCCGTTGGGCACTGGTATTTAGGCATTAGAAGGTAAAAAATTCCTTTAAAAAGCATACAAAAAAGCTCAATAGGTTGTTTCTGGCTTACTACAATAGATTGTTCCTGGGGAAGCGTGAGCATCGTGGATTTAATCAACCCCAGATTTCTTTACAAATAATGAAATCTGGGGCGCCTGGGTGGCTCAGTCTTTAAGTGTCTGCCTTCGGCTCAGGTCATGATCCCAGGGTCCTGGGATCGAGCCCCGCATCGGGCCCCTTGCTCAGTGGGGAGCCTGCTTCTCCCTCTCCCACTCCCCCTGCTTGTGTTCCCTCTCTCGCTGTCTCTCTCTCTCTGTCAAATAAATAAATAAAATCTTTAAAAATAAATAAAAATAAATAAAAAACAATGAAATCTGTAGTTGGAAAATTCTGTGCTTTTTTAATCTTTCACTTCCATTTATCCATTTATATTCCTGAACTATCTGCCATATGGATACCAACAAAACTAAGAAACAACCCTATTATGTTGCTTACAGTGGCATCTACTTCCTGCTCTTTTCCCGGGGTAGACAGAGCTGCTTGCCATTTTAAATAAATAGGTTAATAATGTGGCTATTTTTAAAAAGTTCCCTACAGAGTGGTTGCTTTAAAGCAGTAAACAGAACGGTCTAGTTTCACAATGTGGATGTGTATAGGTTCAAATTCATTTCTAAACAGTGCTGCACATGACAATTTTAATTACTAACAATACTCTCCTACCCATGTCAATTTCACACCTGACATAATAAAACAAAACAACAACAACAAAAAAACACGTGCTAAGACTGTTCAGTTGATGGGCACCTGGGTGGCTCAGTCAGTTAAGCATCCACTTTTGGTTTTGGCTCAGGTCCTGGTCTCAGGATTGTGAGATCAAGCTCCGCATCAGGCTCCATGCTGAGCCATGGAGTCTGCTTAAGATTCTCTCTCTCCCTCTCCCTTTGCCCCTCTCCCCACTCTCTCTCGCTCCCTATTAAAAAAAAAAAAAAAGACTGTTCAGTTGAAAATACATAGAAAGAAATTTGGCTAAATTAGTATTATATTGACTGCTATTTAAATTTATCATTACATCAATGTGACTTAAGTTTCTCAAAAGAATGGAGATTAAACAATACCATAATTTTATAATTCTAGTCAAAATTCTATTAAGGAAAACACTCATGGCATTTTTATTTAGTGCTTCTAACTATTCAGAACAATTTTTAAATGGAAGTATCAGATTTCCCTCAGATTAATTAATACTATCTCCCTTGATGGACATTTTACTTTATGGTCATAAATTCCAACTGATTATTACTTGCTTACATTTTATATGATTTAAGAATGTCTGAAATCATGGGTATATTAGTGTATAAGCGTGGGACATTTGTTCACCAGTAAGGGAAAAGGGAGATTATTAAATTTTTCTACCATATCATAAAAGCTCTATAACTGCAACCTTCACTAAAGTCAAAAACTTCATTTTATCTTCTATTAGCTAGAAGCAATGTTTTCCTTTTCCAACTATCTATTCCTAGGTCAAGTCTGTTGTTTGGCATACACTGAAAATAACAAGTGGCATCTTGGTTTGTATTTCTCAGAAATGTTAAAACACTAGCAAATAACATAGTAATCATAGGACTAAATATCCATCATGGGAATAATGCCCAGACCATAGAAAATGTTAGCCTTTTCTGACAAGGCTGTGGAAGTTTCGAAAACACAATGGAGTATAGATTTGCAAAAAAATAGTCATTCTGATTAGTCTGTGGCAGTTGCCCTAAACACTTGCATTACTGGAAAGTGCCATAACAGCATGCAATAGCTAAAAAGAACAGCGATTACAAACCCACTGAAATCAGAGAGGAATTAAACAAAAAGGTCAAAACTGACAGATCTGTTATTATACGAACACTCTAATGGGACTTTATTGAGACTCAAAGATGTTTAAAGCCACTCCAACATTAAAAAAAAAAATAATTCTATACTTTATACATAGGACATATTTTTTTAAAGAAGTTAATCGTCTTGACAATTATTGATCATTATTTTAATAAATGAGGAAATGGAAGTACTGAGAAGAATGCCAGTATGCTAACCCAAAATAATATTTAAATGTAATCAAAATCATCTTCAAAGTGAAGTTGAACTCTGATTACATTCTGTGTACCATTTATTTAACTTCTTTGCTCTACTGCTGACTTTCAAGGTCCCAAAAGGAAAAGGAAAAGCCTTATACCAGGTGAACAGGGCCAGGGCTAGGGTATGGTGAGAAAGGCTTTCATCTGGAGCACGAAATTGAGAACTCAGGTATCCAGATGATGAAATTAACACAATACTTTTAAAAATCAAAGTTAAGGGGCGCCTGGGTGGCTCAGTCATTAAGCATCTGACCGGCTCAGGTCATGATGCCAGGGTCCTGGGATCGAGCTCCGCATCGGGCTCCCTGCTCTGCAGGAAGCCTGCTTCTCCCTCTCCCACTCCCCCTGCTTACATTCCCTCTCTTGCTGTGTCTCTCTCTGTCAAATAAATAAATAAAATCTTAAAAAAAAAAAATTCAAAGTTAATACAAAATAATGTTTAAATAAAGACAGAATCAGTATTACTGACTCTTCTTTTGCCTTAGATATGGCTCTAAGCACAATATGGCTCAGCACAAGGAGTGCAGTCTTTATTGATACTTGGTTCATTATGGATTTTTTGCATTAATTTTATTTTTAAAGTATTACCTAGCATATCATTTATCTTACTACTGAGTTTTGAGCACTACCCATCCCCACCCCCTAAAATTTTGTGTTCAAGGCATCTCCCTCACTTACCCTAGTCTCAGCCTCCAATTTAGAAGTCAATAAATACCTTTTGAATGAGACAGAATATGTAAATAAACCTCTGTCAATACTTCCTTACTACCTGCAACACATCTCAGACTCTTTCCAATACACTCCTCTTGATAGTGCCATGGATGAGCACCCCTCTTTGTCAGGTGATTTATATGACCTCTAATTCACACAAGAACCCTTCAAAGTAAATTTAAGTCTCCCCCCATTTTAGGACTGAGATGTCAGTCTCTGACAGTGCACTGACTTGCTCCTAACACGGGCCCTCAGTAAATATTGGTTGGATAGTAATGACAAAGCCAGTAAGTGGAGTCTTGGACTTTAACCCAAGTGTATGTCCCTCCAGCTCAGTGATCGCCAACTCCAAGAAGCCATTTTTAAATCTTTCTTCTGTTTCCAGTAACAACTACAGTGGGCAGGATTCTAAGATGAC
This sequence comes from Callorhinus ursinus, assembly GCF_003265705.2. Classification (NCBI taxonomy): domain Eukaryota; kingdom Metazoa; phylum Chordata; class Mammalia; order Carnivora; family Otariidae; genus Callorhinus; species Callorhinus ursinus. Next base: position 24,506,109 of record NW_027397076.1, read on the forward strand.
CCTCGTGATCTCCACCCCCTGGTGTCACTCCTGTGATTATGGCAAAGGAGTGATTATATGGTAAACCTAATCTAATCACATGAGCCCTTCAACAGCAAGCAGTTTTCTCTGGCTGATGATAGAAAGGGATGTTGGAGAGATTCAAAGGACGTGACACACCACTGCTGGCTTTGAAGATGGAGAGAGCCTCCTGAGAAGGAATGTGGGTGACCTCTGGAAACAGAGAGTACCCGCCAGCTGACAGCAAGAAAACAGGAGCCTCAGACCCACAACCACAAGGAACTGGATTCAGCCAACAACCTGAATGAGCTTGGAAACAGATCTTTCCCAAAGCCTCGAGAGAAAAGCCCAGGTCGATGCCTAGACTTTATCCTTGTTAGATCCTCAGCAGAGAACACAACCAAGCCTGCTCAGACTTACGGTAACTGTTTACAGGCAAGAGAAAACTTATATATCAACCCCTGCATGACTTCATCATAATATTACAAAGCAGGACAATTATCTGTTCGTCTGACCTCATTATCAGACTGAGGATTTACCCACACATCTTGGTGTGACTTGCCCAAGGCCAGACACATTATAGGCTCCCAACTGACGTTGAAGAATTGGATGAATTCACACAATAGTTCTTTAATAAAAGTTTAAGGTACTGACAGCAGTGAGGAGAGGAGAGCAACGTGCGCCTGACATGGGCCTGAGTGAGTATTTGGGGGCTAAAATTTGCCATTTTATATACTGGTATGCAATTGAAGGAATACACATTTTTAAAGACCAGTCCCACAACTATGTAAACTTGAGATATTGACCTGGATATATGCTCAGCCTCACTGTATAATCTATAAAGAACTACACAAGCTTGGGGTGCCTAGGTGGCTCAGTCGTTTAGCGTCTGGCTTTGGCTCAGGTCACGATCCCAGGGTCCTGGGATCAAGCCCCGCATCGGGCTCCCTGCTCGGCGGGAAGCCTGCTTCTCCCTCTCCTACTCCCCCTGCTTGTGTTCCCTCTGTCAAATAAACAAATATTAAAAAAAAAAAAAAAAGAACTACACAAGCTTACATATAGAATGGCTTTGGCATTGTATCCCCCACAAAGAAGACAGACCAAATATCCTTCATGTCGCCATGTTCCTTACTTCTCTGGACTCCAATTGCCCTGTCTTCCAGCTTCTTCTTTGGTATTGGTATAACAATCAAAATCATAATCTCTGAGGAAACTTCCTTCAAAACTACTTCTACCTTCTAAGAGTGTTATAGTCAAAGGCATGTCATTTACCAGAAGAAAGAATATGAAGTAAACTAATCATGTGGACTGATTGCCTACAAGGAGTTCCTAGAAAGGTACATTAACCCCCCCTCATACACATACAAGAAGAAAACTGCAATCACTGAATTAGCTGCTTAACGTTGACCTCCATCTGTAACTCCACACTCTGCACAAGGAGAGAGGGGAAATGCACACTGTGTATTTATTCATCTGTGAATCCCAAACATTTAAGAGAATTTTGATATCTGGTAACACAATAGGTACTCAATACATGTTTACTAAACTGAAGTAGCACTAAAATCTGTGATGAGTTTTGGTATCCTTACACACATATGCTACCCTCACCTCACAGCCAGGCATTCATTACTTATAATTCAGCAGACTTAAAATAAATGATCTTCTCCAAATTATTCATCCTTTCTTAATGGCATCATTTCTATTATTCAGCTTGCTTTAAATACATTTATATATGCATAATGAAAAGGGAAAGTGCTTCAAAAATGGAAAGTATTTTGAGAAAAATAAAGAGATTCTAAGAACAAGGAAAATTATAAAATCCTTAAAGTTTTCTTACGTATCAGTTAATGACTTTAACTGCTATAATTATGTGAATGCAGCCCATTAACATCTCGCAGTGATGCTGATATTAGTATCCATGCTTTGGAACTCTTTCCAAAAAGGTCCTCTAAGGGCAATTAACCCTATTCGGATGGCACCCAAGAGGAATCTAGGTTTTATCAGTTTCTAAGCTCCAGGTAACAGTGTTTTAGGTAGGTGCTGGAATATTCCAAATTAGAGTTATAAAATTACTTAATCGTGTAACCTACAGAAATACAGCTAACCATGCTTCCATACAGCTGGAAATCTAAATTAGTCCTCATCTGTCTGTGTATAACTACCATGTTCAACCGTTCACTGAGTCTTAAAGATCATGAGCACCAAAATTCAGGGAAGTTACAGCTGTTCTTTCAGGAAACGGTAGCCAGGGGAAAAAAAGCCCGATCGAGACATTTACTCTGACAAGAATCTGTATACAAATCGATAGTAAAGCATGATAGAGAATTTCAAATTTCCTGAACAAGTAGGATACAGGCAGAGCCAACTAGAAATTGCCTTTGGTAAAGAAGGCTGAATAATTTTTTTAAAATACATATATAACTAGTTTTAAAGTTTCACACCAGAAAAACATTTGAATAATTCCTAGGTTCCACAAAATATGGGCCAAAATCCCAACCAAATAACTCTCCATCATTCTCCCACCCAAACCTTTTCTGAGCAGTTACGAAAATAAGGATGGGAAGGGGAGTGGGCAAGGAGCAAGGAGAACGATGGGGAAGCCCTCATGACTTATAAATTAGGTAAACTTTCCACTAATCAAGAATTGGCTCTATGTTGTTTCTGCATATATTAGCACAATCGAAGAAATAAAGCTGGGCCGTTCAGTCATTTATTACATAAACTATCCCTTACAAAATAGAACCTTGCCAGCCACACACTTACTTGGTTTACTAGTTCCTGATTACACAGCAATCTAATTGCAGTACACACATAGAACTAAACTGTTGATGTAAGACATTACTTGTATGAAATCCTACATTTGTTATTTTTCTTGACTCGGCCCAAAGAAAAGGCCTGTTATTTATACCAAAGCCTAAAACTTCAACAAATTGATAAGTAAACAAATTAATATACATATCAAGCGTTTAAATGCAGGCCCCAATGCCTAGAGTTTCGTTAAGAGCGAACAGCTATAAATTTCTAGCCAAAAGTTCCCACTGTTCTAAAATTTGTATATGGCCTACTAAATACTTCTCATAAATTATGTCCTGACAGCATGTTATTTGTACTTACTGAAAATATTACTGTATTCACTAACGTATAATTTTCTTTCTTTAAAAGATGAGAAAAAACGCTGAACTCACATGCCAAGTCTTACCACCACACGGCCAGACACTCTGGAGCCCCATGTTGGCAACCTACGAAGTAACATTTGCTCGGTTCAGCGATAAACCTGTTAGGTGACCCAACACAGTCTTCTGTGCTGCATATTCCACAGCAAATGTAAGTGGTGACAGCTATCAAGTGATGTGCTTTGCAAACTCTGAAACAATGCACATTTGTAAAGGTAGCAGCCAATATTAAATAGATTTTTTTCATTTGTTGAACGTACAAACTCCGATAAATCTGGCACTTGAATCTAAATTTGCCAACTGTAATTACAAACACATGTGCACATTACATAGCTACAGATGCACTTAAAATAATTACCTTCCTGAAGATGTCTGCTTCTCCACAAGCTACTAGAAAAAGCTGCTAGCTACTCTCAATGCAATCGTTTTCCATGTGCAAACACATTAATCAGAATAACTTATTACTTGAAAAGACAAAAGAGTTATCTCTATGCCTCACTTCTTCATTTTACCTCCCTAGAAATGTGTAACCCCCTGTTTCCAAGTAGGTCTCACTTTGCGCCCATTAGGATTTTAGGAGAAGCTGCCCACAATAACGTAAAGGGTACTGACGTCAAGGCACAGCTTTCTTTTCAGGATGGCTTCTGTACATTTATTTTCTCATTCCTCTGCCTCCGATTCTGAGATAACTTAACCCCCTCACTCTTAAACTAGCGCCTTCACTAAAGAAAATTTATGTGCTACACAACTGTACAAAACAATGTGCTAAGGGTATTCATCTCTGTCGTGGACATGGGTTAAAGAGAATGGTCAGTAGTCACAGGCATTTACTGGAGACCTGAAAATCTGTCTCCACAAAAGTCCATGTTGTTCAAAGTGGACAGAGCATTGTAGGCTGCGGACCCATCACCACCTCTTTTCGAAGGGCACATAACTGAGAAGTGCTTAGGGCCACCCTCTTATTATTCCAAGACCCAGATACTCATAGCAGAAGTAAAGCTCGAAGAGATGAGAATGGCCATTTTGGGGGAAACACAGCTCTAAAACAGGGAGTGAAGCGGGGTCTGTTTTTCCTTAAAGGCCTTGTAGTACTTTTGACATTTCAAATTAGAAGGATTACTTTAATAAAAACAAACTTTTTCTAAAAATTGAGAAAGTTAAAGACTCTCAAACCAATTCTAGGTAATAAAGTTCCTACTGTAGAACAAGCGCTGGGAGTACACAAAAAAAAGAGAAGAGGACTTCCTGTCTATCGGCAACGTCCGCACAACCAGAGGGCCAGCAGAGAACCAGGCACTCCCATGGGGTAAGTGATAGCAGGGGCCACGGGAGTCCAGGAGCGCCTGGCCCTCCCAGCTACTCCAGTGTGTTGTTGTCAACGCCAGAGACCACCAGCTACCAGAGGAAGAACAGCTAACGAGGAGACAAAGACCAGATCAGATGCTTAATCATGGCCCTCAAAGCTCCATCTCAAGAGTGTTAAAAGAAGACACCACAAAAAAAAAAAAAAAAAAGACACCACAACACAGACATGAAAGTGCTTAATGGCTACAACTTGTTCAGCAACTTAGCATTCTGCCATTTCATTTTATTTTTTTTTTCTTTTTTTGATTTATTGGACTCTCCTGCCACTGGTACATATTCATTGGGAGCTGCCTTAGGGAGTGATCTCTTGCCCTCCTCCTCAGGGTTCTGGGTGAAAGCCTGAATTAAAAATACATGTTATGGTTGTGGTTTTACATTGTGGATCCCCTGTCTTGGGAATGGGATGCCAGGCCGCTCTGGAGAAGCTTCTGTCACACCACTACAAGAGAATAAAATAGAAAATCCAAAGGCCCAATGAGCAGAATGCAAAAGGCTATGAATAAGTAGTGCGGCTTAGTCTCAGCAGAAATAAATCAATACATACATTGAAAAGGATTAGAAGAAAATATAACAAAGGGTTAAGACTGACTCTATGCTTAAGGTGCCAGAACTGCAATTTAATTCCTCTATTTTTTTTCTACTTTTGACAATGAAAAATAAAATAAATGTGACAAGTGTTGTTTAGAAAGCCAACACAAAAGATCAGAACTAGAAGGGAGACAAAGAGACAGACTTTCCTTATTTAACAGGTCACTCAATTGCATATCAGGAAAGAAAAGGGGCTTTCCTAAGGATACACAGCAATTCAAAGGCAGTATGGTATAACTGATTAAAAGGATACAATCTGAGCTCAAATCCGGCCGTTGCACTTTTTAGTTATGTGACCTGGGCAAACTGCATAATGTCCGGGGGCTTTACTTTCTTTATCTGTAAGATACAGGTAAAACAGAACTTTCCTGTCAGGGTCACTGGGAAATCTACGAAAGAACAGTGTAAATAAACTGCCTAGGTCCATACCTGGCACCTATGAGAAACTCAAGTAATGTTGGCTTCTTTTGGTTTTGGGGGTGTTTTGTTTTTTTTTTTTGCTAGGAAAAAGAATCACAAGAGTCATTGCCATCCCATTATCATCATGTGGTCGGCATGCCTCCTGCATACTATTCAACATCTATGGTTTCCCCTGTGCTTTTTATTGCAACCTGTGTGCACTTTTAACAACTGGGAACCACTTCCAGTTAATAGCAGCAGAGAGACCCAGAACAATTTTTCATGACATATTATTCAAATAAGAATAAAAATCTTGTGAACTACTCATCCTAAAACAGTGATCCATAAATCATCATTTCAATTTTCTAAAACTACTTGAAAATTAATATTCAGTACAAATAAATTCACACTTAATGAAAACACCTCCAGGTATTAGGAAGCTGACAGAAAATAAAAAAGTAGAAAAGTAGTGAAAAGAAAACTTACTTTGATTACCCAGATTAGCAAGATCTTTTGAAAAAAATCTCTCCCGTAACCCCACTTCCAAATCTGGATGCCTTCCAAAAATATACTCTACTGATGGCTTAAAAAAATAAAAAAATAACACGCAACTTTTTGTTAACATTTTTTTTAACAAGGAAAGGCCTCTCACTCTACGTCTAGTCTGTAACTTCCCTTCCCACTCTCCTACTACTAGAAAAGAACACTCTGAAATTTTGGATAATTAATAGCAAGAAGTGTCAACAATGGGAGGTGATCATCACACAATGACCTTTACCTTCCCCGATTTCCTGATGCTCTACAGTTTACATGCATCATCTCCTGCACACCAGGAGCAGAGAGGGGTTTATTGCCTAAGCATGAATATTGTCAAAGGTCATGAAGTTACTAAATATTTTTCCCAGGGAAGTACAAATGGATACTGCTATCTACAAGAAATATGATATAGATAATAACATCAGTCAACAATGGCCATATGTTCTTAGAGAGTCATACCAAATCTATAGGCAAAAGATTTATGATGGAATATAAGCTTGATAACTGATTATCAGTCTCCTTCCAAGTTTCCATACAACATTTCTATTTCCTTCAAGTCTAATAAGTAGCATACTGTTACCTTCCTCCTATTTCAACCTGACGGATGAGAGGCTCTGACTAAACAGCCGATCTCCCTTCAGTCCTCCTAAGGTAATGACAGATTCTTAAAGCACACGAAGGCACTTTCTAAGACTCCAAAATTAATAAATGATTATTTCTGAATTTCCATTCTAGCTTGCAGTCTCAATGCCCTACACTCAAACTTGAGCTATGTCAGGAGGAAACTAGACAACATTTTCTTTTTCTTTTTTACAATATCTTATTAGATATTAATTACAATAAATTATTAGAATAAATTATTCTATTATTAGATTATTAGAATAAATTACAATAAATTATTAGAATAAAAAACTCTTACAACAAATTCAGAAGGTCTTTGTCTCCTTACTTGACTGAGGAGGAAATTGGAACTCAGAGAAATTAAGTGACTTATCCAGGGCCTCTCAGCTGTAAGTGGCAAAGTAAGGCTAGTACTCAAGTGGCTACTTAGACAGAAAGCCTACACTGTTCAGTGCACACAGCAGACTAGACATGTTTCCAGACGTCTAACCTGTATGTTGGTTTGATAATGCAGAAAAGGTTGTATTAGATCCCACCTCTCGGGATGCCTCGCACAACCACAGCTAAATAGGGAACAGAAAACTGCAGTGGGAATTTCTGACCTGAAACAGATGGAAATCTCCACTCCTCCAGCCTTCCCCTCAAAAGCAGAATCCCTGCTTCTGAGCACCCTAACTGCACCAGTGACACTCAGCCTCAAACCTTCTCCTGTACCAAATTATAAGACCTGAGGTCTAATAATTGTTATAAATTTCTCTTTCATTCTGTGGCTATGTTCCTCCTTCACATCAGATGATGACCAACTGAATCCTAATTCATTCATTCAGCATATATTTGATGAGTGCCCACCATGTGTCAGGCTCTGCAACAGGTACTACAAAGATGCAATGAATAAACACCTGCCATGAAAAACCTACAGTCTTACAGATAAATCAGATGGAGCCTGTGAAATTCAGACAATTATAACATGAGGCAGAAAGCGAGGACTGCTTGTCAAAACCCACTTTGTTTCTTAAGATGGATTTTATTGACACTCAACGAAATTGGGGGAAAAAGAACAAGAAATCTTTTTAATGCCATGGAAGCTAATTTTTCTTTAAAACTGTAGTCTACAGCTTAGTAAATTACATATTCTTGAGGTGGCAACATTCTATGAGGTTTCACATCAGTATTTAAATCATTCTTTCACAAACAATTTTAGGGGAAAAGAAAAGCATGTAAGAAGTAGTATGTTTCCATGTGAGACTACTACTTAAGTCCAAGTCCTTTGATTTTTCTTTTTTAAGTCAAATGCTGATGCATAATTCATTAGGAGAGTCTTTATAATGGCAGGAGTGGGAGAGCTGGTGAACATTTTGCAAAATACACAAAGAAAAAACCTTATAGTTCTCCCAGAAGCAATCCAGCAAAAGTGAAACAGCCACAGAGTGTAGGAGAAAAAGTGCTGATGATGTCAATGGACCCAGATTCAAATCCATGCCCTTTCAATAACCAGAAGACAGATTTGGGTAGGTGACTGCTATCTTAAGATCTCAATTTCTTCATCTCTAAAGTGACGAGAATACTGCTGCCCTATTTATACCACTTAGCTCTTGTGAGGAGCCAACACGATACTGGATGGGAAAGCACTCTGAAAAAAATATTACATCCTATATAAATGGCCACACATATCATTATAGAAATCTTAGAAATTTTGTCCAGGCAAGGCATTGACTTTTCCATAAATGTTTAAATAGCCTGAATATTTCCATCTCTATTTGTCTTCTCTTACCAAAATTAACTTGGAACTTCTTTCATTTGCTAAATCAGTCCATTACCCTCTTACTCCACTATTTTTAGAAATTATCTCATAGTCAACTGTTGGACGCAAAGGGTCTTTTTTAATAGACGACAGGTTCATTGCATAATTGTAGACATAGTCCCTATTCAGTAGGAAACTAACTAAAGTAGACTTATTTCTTGTTTTTTTATTTTAATATTGAAAGTGACCAAAATAGAATTTGTTTATTTCAGAAAAGAAAAAAACAAAATAAAAACATAATTGAAGCTATGAGAAGCAAAAGCAAATAGAAAACCTTTTTTTTTTTTTTTACACTTTCCCTGCTCCTTTATCGAAATGCACGTTTTCTGGTCCATATGAAAATTCAAAAGTGTGAGTTTCTTCCCTAACCAGGAGGATTACACTAGTGAACCTACCCAGAAGCTGCCAGAGAGCAGGGAGAACAAGGAAGTAAAATGCTCTTCTGAAGAGTAACTTTTTTTTACCAGAAATTGAAGGAGGGAGGAGGGATTACCGCTATTTACTGAAAGGTACATAGATTAAACCCAATGACTTATGTGTCCTTTCAAATTAACTCCATTTAGAAAACCTCTCATTAAATGTAATCTAATTTAAATTCATATTGGAACCACTTATATTTGTTACTCCTCTCTTGATGAGCAATTAGTTTTAGTCTTGTTTTCCTTTCCTGATCTGATAGCTAAAAGGCAGAAGTGAGAAACATTTCCTAAATCTTTTGCTGAGCTTCCTAGATGCACATTAATCATTCACCTCCCCACTCTCTCAATCCTGGCCATCGGGAGCTGGACAAGACAAATAAGACAAAAGTTAGAGCTTTCTGGTTTAGTCAAGAGTCATAATAAAATACCAAGGAGACATATGAAAAGATGTTCAACAGCACTAGTCATCAAGAAAATGTAAATCAAAACCACAGTGAGATACTATTTCACACCCACTAGGATGCCAAGAAGGAAAAAGATAGTAGCAAGGGTTGAGGATGTAGAGAAAATGGGATACTCAGACGTTGCTGTGAGAATGGCAGTGGGTGTGGCCACTTTGGGAAACAGTCTGGCAGTTTCTCAGCTGGTAAAACACAGTGTTTTCATATAACCAGCAAGTCCACTTTTAGGAATATACCCCAAAAAACTGAAAGCAGGTACTCAAACAGAAACCTGAATAGGAGTGTTCACAACAGCACTATGCACAATAACCAAAAAGTAGAAACAACCCAAATACCCATCAACAGATGAATGCCTAGATAAAATGTGGTACATTCACACAAGGGCATCTTTGGCAGTAAAAAGGGAATGAAGTACCGATGCACGCTACAACATGATAAACCCTGCAAACATTTGGCTAAGTGAAAGAAGCCAGTCACAAAGATTACACAGAATTCCATTTATACGCGTGTGATTATGCCCAGAACTGGCAAACCTCCCCATAGAGGAAGAGCACTGGCTGCACAAGGCAGAGAGGAGTGAGGAGACATGGAATGACAGTTAAAGAATGTGGGGTTTCTCCCTGAAGTGATTAAAGTGTTCTAATCACTGTGGTGACAGGTGCAGAGATCTGTGAATACATTAAAAACCCGCTGCTGGGTATACATACCCAACGCAAGTGAAATCGGGATCTCAAAGAGATCCCTGCACTCCCATGCATATCGCAGCATTATTCACAATAACCAAGTGCCTTCAGCAGATAAATGGATAAAGAAGATACAAACGATGGAATATTATTCTGCCAGGAGAAAGCAGGAAATCCTGCCTTTTGAGACAACACGGATGGACCTTGAGGATATTACTTTTTTTTTTTTTTAAGATTTTATTTATTTATTTGACCGAGAGAGACACAGCGAGAGAGGGAACACAAGCAGGGGGAGTGGGAGAGGGAGAAGCAGGCTTCCCACCGAGCAGGGAGCCCGATGTGGGGCTCGATCCCAGGACCCTGGGATCATGACCTGGGCTGAAGGCAGATGCTAAACCGATTGAGCCACCCAGGCGTCCCATCATTTCACTTTATATGTACAGCTGAACCACATGGGTTTGAACTGTACAGGTCCACTTAGATGAACATTTTTTTAAATAAATACAGGACAGTATTGTAAATGGATTTTCCCTCATGATTTTCTTAAGAATATTTTCTTTCCTCTAGTACTTGATTCTAAGAATATGAGTATTTTGTAAGAAGAGTATGCAATACATACAACATGCATGTTAACAAATTATTTGTCGATAAAGTGTCCTACTAATAGTAGGCTATTAGTAGTTAAGTTTTGGAGGAGTCAAAAGTTATACTTGGATTTTTGACAGTGCAGGGGATTGATCCCCCTAACCCCTCTGTGTTCAAGGTCAACTGTATGTCAAATCATGTTGTACACCTTAAATATATACAGTTTTTATTAAAAATATATAAACAAGTGGGGGAAAAGCAGTAAACTGTACAACTTAAATGGGTGAATTGTAGGATATCTCAGTAAAACTATTATCAAAAAAAAAAGTTTGCAAGAAGGGCAGAAAAGATGAAATTTTAGAGATTAGGTAAACTAATCATTGTATTTCAAAATTGGAATCACTTTAAAATATTGTATGTAAAAAATCATTTCAACACACAACAAAAGTAGTCATAAAACTACCATTTATCTAGCCTGCACCATTTACACCTTTACACACTGAATCTTAAACTCCCCTAGAATGTAGACATTGTCATTTCCATGATGAAGTTAAATAAGAGTCGAAGAGGGGCACCTGGGTGGCTCAGTCGGTTAAGCATCGGCCTTCGGCTCATGATCTGGGGGTCCTGAGATGGAGCCCTGCATCGGGCTCCCCGCTCAGCAGGGAATCTGCTTCTCCCTCCCTCTCTGCCCCTCCCCACCATTTATGCTCTTTCCGGCTCACACTCTCTCTCTCAAATAAATAAAATATTTTAATAAATACATACATACATACATAGATGCATACATAAGAGAAAAAGAGAATTCAACTTGCCAGTGGTCACACAGAAAACCAATGGAACCAGCACATGCACCCAAGGTCATCTGATGCCTAAACTGCGCTCCTTACCCTACATCAGGACATCATGATAAAGAGGCAGAATCACATTGTCTCTGTCAGGCACATGCCCAAAGGAAAAAAGCATTCACCCGGTGTTATAGTACCTGTACTGCATGATATTTTCACTCACTCCTTAAATAAATAGTTCCTGACAGTCTCCTATCTGCAAAACAGAGGGATGGTTGCTGAAACTTTTTCGGTGAACATTTTGCTCATTTTCAGTCTTTGCCTATTTACCTTGTTAATGTATTTTGAGACTCAGACTTACTTGAAATATAATCAACAAAAAGCCACAGAAACATAGTAAGTTCTACCTACTAGCACTCAATACTCTGAATACAAATGCTAATATGGAAACGTGCTGCTTCCTGTTTGTAATCAACAGGATTAAACTCTCTACTATGAGCAACAAATGCAGTCTTTGCAAGCCTAAACCCTAGATCTACATGCTTAATCTGCTCATTCCAACCCACAACTTCTTTTTTTTTATTTGAGAGAGAGAGAGCAGGCACTGGGAGAGGGGGAGGGAGAAGCAGACTCCCTACCGAGCAGGGAGCCCGATGCAGGACTCGATCCCAGGACCCCGGGATCATGACCTGGGCCAAAGGCAGATGCCTAACGACTGAGCCACCCAGGCGCCCCCAACCCACAACCTCTATGTGGATGTTAATAAACTTAAAAAACTGCCAAAAACTGCCAAATTCCCTATTTCAATTTTCCTATGAAAGCTTAGGTCTCTATAAACATGAAGTATGACCAGCAAGCATAACGGGGATTGGGTGAACCTCTCTAGAAGTACTCACTAACCCGCATGAAATTGCTGATCCTTGACCATTCTTCTCAGACACAAACAGCACTGCCATAAGGTTCATCCTACACTTGAAGATAACACCTTTTCTGAGTTTGGGCTTAACATTCAGATTATTAGCCAACCCTGATCTTCACAGCATCCCAAAAGCTCCAGCACCCGAGGCCAGGGGCTCAGTGTTCTAATATGGACACTGTCACTTAGTAGATTTGTGATCATGTATAAATTGTGCTCTGAGCCTCCACAGCTCCCCTTTCTGAAAGGAAATTAAACTCCTGCCTAGATTTACAAGTTTGTTGTTGGAGTGTACTGGTGTAACTCAGGTCTCATAGATTTAAAGCATTTCCAAATGTAGGAAATATTCGTTTCTATCATGCTTTGCAACCTCCCCAATACTCCACAATATGAAAGAGGACAAAGAACTTTTTCCCTGTTTTAATTGGATTAGATGAAGTTTGCAATCTAACTCCACAATATCCAGTCTGTGTCCTTAGGGATGCTGCCTAACTGTGTTCCTTGTCTCATCTTTAAAACTGGTAATGAGGGGGCAGACACACTTTTGCTCATGCTATTTGGTTCCATGCAGGAATAGGAGGCTGCTGTTGTCAAATTCTTTTTAATTTGTTTTAAATGAAGAAAGCTGTAAATATGTTTCTGGGAATAAAGTGTCCTAATTTTTAGGTTGTGGCTACTGACTGACCTTTTTTGGTTTTGTTCTGTTTTCCTTGGCTTTTTATATTTTTTTGTAACACAATTCAGGATAAATTAAAAAAAAAACAAAAAAAACTGGGCTGCCAATTTACAGCTTCCAACCTAGCAAAATGCCTGACACACTGACAGTCCTGAACAATGTACTGAGTGAATGGCCTCCGAATCATTAATAGAGGTCCCTTGAATATTTCAAAGTATTTTGTGTAATTCATTTCTTGCTTTGTATTTTCCAATTGTTTCCAATTTTTTAAAGAGCTGGTTTTTATTTGTTCAATGTAGTCGCCTAAATAAGCCTCTTAAAGTACACAACATAAAAATGATTCTGTTACTCTTACAAGTAAAATCCACAAACAAATTTGTCGTGGGGGCAGGTTCACAGCATGGGGAAGAACTTTATCACTGACCTGCTTGAAGGACCTCAACTTCTAAGCACACCAGGGTGGGGTGATACACTCCTTCCTCATGAACACAAACAGCCCAGCAGTCTAAATCACCCTCTCTTCTCTCCCCCCTTAGATTTGTGAGGCTTTAAATGTGAAGATGTTTATTTCTGTTTTGCAAGACCAGGTAAATATTATCTCCTCTATACATATATTTCCTTCCCCTGGCCTCCCTGGCTCAGCAAACTGCATCAAGAACAATGTTTGTATGTGAGAAGCAGAAAAGGCGCCAAAGGCACCGGCGCATTTCAGTAACTAAGTCTTAGTTTTATGTGTCGACCTCATCGCCTTCTATTTAATAAAAGATGCAACATATGGTACTTTGTGCACAGCCTTAAAGACATTCTACTTAGATCTGGTGATAAATCCAGGCACCTGACACATGTCTGCCCCCACATTTAACTGGTACCCAGAGAAACAATTTACCAAATATCCCAAAGCATCCAACTATGAATGCACCACTAACACTTGACAAGTGTCCACTAATTCTGATAATAGCATCATTATCATTTTTAATCCTACCACCAGCAATTTGTGCTATTCTCTGATGGCATAAATAAGAACAGATGATCAGAAATAAAAGTTTGCTCCTTAGAACACAGTATTAAAACTCACACATCAAGTTGACATTTTGCCCAAACACTGTAGCAGGTTTGCTAAACATTTACCAGGAAAGTCTCTGCTGCAATCAAAATTGGATTTACTTGACCAAAAGAAGAAGAAAAAAATGATTTAGACAACAGGGTTTGTAAAACAAAGCAGAAGAATCAAAACACCTATTATCTCTCTTCTTTTAAATTTTACATAACATTGGATAATTTAAGGTACCACTTCATAATGAAAAAATCAAAGTAAATGATGATAAGGTGACGGGGGCGGGGCAGAGAGGAGGAACTAATTGGTTTTGTCATTATCTGCTTCTAAAGGTAGCACAGCAAAGATACAAGGAATCCTTTTCACGGACTATAATAAAATAACTTTCTAAACAAGGTTGTGCCCTGCCTGTGTTCAGGTCCCATGAACCAAAAAATAAAGCCAAGGCAATACATGGAGGAGCAATCCTGTAAGGAACCTCCCTTGTCTCCAGGAAGGAAGACTCGGAGACCCACTGAGTCATTGATAATATCTAATTTTAGAATGCCCGTTAATGAGAACATTTTAATTATCCTCTTTTTTGTTTGTTTGTTTAATTCCTTGTCCCTAACACAATCCCTGAATCTAGAAGGAAGGGAGGGAGCAAAGGAGAGCCGAAAGCGGGCAGAAGTCATGCTTAGCCATCTTGCCCCTTATCCCAAAGGAGATTAGAAACAGCAAGTTACAAGAGTCAACAGGAAAATGCTTTGCAGACAGTAATCAAAGAACAACCAAAAGACTGGCACAAAAGACCAAATACCTTTTGTTTAAGGACAGGAACAATTTTCAAGATGCCATGAAGCACTCTTAAAGCGCCTTGATTATCTTTAAGAGCCTTTTGCTATTACAGCCCAGTGAAAACAACAGCTAAAATAAAACATTTATAACGATCCCAACTCCACCTTTTTTACAACTTTGTTGAGTTTTATATCATAAAATTCACCTATTTCAAGTGTACCATTCAATGAACTTTAGTAAATTTACTGAGTGTGGGGCAACTATCACCATAATCAGCGTTAGAATATTTTTATAACCCTAAGGTTTATTTACATCAACCCCATTCCTACTGCCAGGAAACTACTCATCTACTCTCTCTTTTCTACAGAGATTTGCCTCTTCTGGGCAGTTCATATAAATGGCATCACAGGATACTCCACCACTTTCTAAATATATAACTTTAGTGAAGTCACTACTTAACTCTGCTATGATTCATTTTTCTCACGATAATCATACCTAGACTTCACAGAGCTATTATAAGGAATAAATGAGATCATCCATGTGAAGTGCTTAGAACCCTGGCTGGCACACATCAAGGGCACAATACACTAATTGTAAAGTAGCTGAGACCCTACTCCTGCTTATAACTCTAGAACTACAGTTTCTGTGCCAATGGAGTCTCAAATTCAACATGTCCAAAACGAAATTCTCTATCCCTCCCTTCAAGACTGTTTTTCTCCTATGTCCCTTCACACAGGAAATACTCTTGAGCATCCAGTCATTAGAAACTTAAATTCTTAAACTCTTTCACACTCATTGTCCCATCCAATCAGCAGCTTCTAGAGTCCTCTTTACTTGCTTGAATTTGCTTCCTTCTCTTCAGTCCCTCAGCTTTACTTACAACTCTCAATTTTTCCGCCTATTTTGTGCGAAAGCTTCCTACTTGCTCTCCCTGCCTCCCCCTGGCTCTTCCTCTAGTCTATCCATCCTATTTCTGTCAGAGCCTTCTCTCTTAAAATCCCAGCCTGGTCATTTCTCTCCTTCAAGGGCTCCCCCTGGCTTTCAGGGTAGCTCCTTAGCTTGTCACCCAGGACCCAAAGCAAACTGCTTTCTACCTTCTGTATTTCCATCTCCGGCTCCAGAATCCTCCCTTGGGACTGGTCATTCTGAACAACCTGGGGTTTTCTGAATGTGTGAGCTAGTCTTTGGGCTTCAAGCAAACTAGTCAATCCACAGCATCTCCAAGACTGCCATTTGCCTTTCTCAAATGGCAGCTCAATATCTGAGTCCCTGGACCACCTAGCAGAACTAGGAGGTGCCTCCTTTGTGCAGAGCTAAAAGAGATAACATACAAAAAGAAGCTCTTAAAGTGCCATCAGCTCTGTGAGGCTCAATGAGATGCCCAAGTTGAGCCCATGGGCATCATGAGCCCATGTTCAGCATCACTTGAACCTGGTGAAGGGCAGGGTAAGGGAAGGATGGAGGAGGGAAGGAAGTGAGCAGGGGAGAGAGGAGAAGGGAAAGAGGAAATGGACAGAGGAAGGAGTGACAGGATATGAAAAGACAGGAAGGGAAAAGGGAAAAAGATGAAGATAAAGATAAAGGGCACTCTCCGAAGACAAAGCATGAAAAATATAGAGGAAGAAAGGAGAGGACCTACTTCTTGGAAGAAAGGCTTTTCTTTTGGGCATGAGCCTTTAATAAAAATGTGAACCCTTTCTTTTACTCCTACCTGTGATGATAATCATACAATATTCTCTCTATTCTTCTGTTTCTGAATCACTACCACTCACAGTGATTCTAGTTCTAATGTGGAGGAAAAATTTACACACTTCCATGTGCTGGAGACAACATTTCATTTCCTTTCTAAAGCATTCTCCACATTTACTGTCAATCAACCAAGAGTAACTTTTCAGGTTTTCCATCTGTTTTCATTTTTTTCTTTTCTTTCATCAGAATCCATGGAAAACTAAATGTATTTCAATATGCCATAAATATTACAGATATTTGGGTGAAAGAATCAGAGTTAAAAGAGGTATTAGATATTATCAAAATCAGCGGTTTCCAACACTTTCTCCATAGACCCCTTTAAGTATACCTACTACACTCAACCCAAGACCTGGCTTTCCGGTAGTTTTTATGCCTACCTTGGTCTTTTCACAATGTATTTTCCCATTTTATTAATCAAAAGTCAAAGCCAATAATCAGGTTTTATGACTATCAACTACCCAGTGCTACCCTTGAATTTATAAAACTATTGAGTCAAAATCCAAGACAAAACAAACAAAATCTCAACATTTTGCTAGCTTATATGATTCTTTGGATAATTCTATGTTCTGGGTTTTAACAGAAGTCAATGATGGACTCTCATGAACTTCCACGTCCCTTCCTAGACTTCAAGCTACTTACCCCAAACAAACTCCTCCAGTGTAGAGAGGTGAAAGTCCAATAAATATTATACCTCTATACTCCTGATTATCCTTATTTTCTGCCTTGTTTCTTCATAGCATTTTAATAAATGCCTTCTTGTCCTACCAAGGGTTCTCATCCTGAGATGCACAGAGAGAATTTAAGGAGCCCATGAACTTGGATGGGAAAAAATATATCTTAGCTTTCTCTCATCCTAAAGAAATTTAGCAATGCCTTATGAATAATAGCACACCCTGGCAGTGACTTTACCACCAGTAGGAATCACAGACACTTCTCTATCACAGTACAATTACTGCAAATTTCTCAAAAAAATCATTTATACTCCTCACTACTTTGATATTATGGCAGCTAATGGATATGCCACCTGATTTTGTAATTAAATGGATTAATATAGGAGAATATATATTACTATAATGAACTAGGATTTTAGTATTTTGATAATTGTATCTCAATTTTTGGGCTTCTGTATGTTTTGTTTTATGCATTCAAGACAATCCTGGGGGAAGATATCCACAGGTTTCACCAGATGGCCAAAGGGATCCATGGCCCAAAGAAAGGTGCATTAAAAGCACAATTTATCTCTCTGCTGCAATAACGAGATGGGGTGATACAAAGTAAACCCTTGCTGAAGTAAATGTGCAAGCTCACACAGTTCATGGGGAAAAAAACAGGATTCGACTCAGATCTCCTGAATGCTCATCTATTGTAATAGACTGGGGTCAGAAGCCTGAGCTTCAGAGACAGACATGTGTGGGTTCAAATCTGATTCATCACTGAATGGCTCAATGGCCTTAAGGCAAGGTACTTAACCTCACGGAGCCCATTTCCTAATTCATAAGAAGTGCTTTATTGGGTTGAGAGAATTAACTAAAATAAAAAGGTAAAGAACTTACTGTATTTTGCACATAATTATTAAAAAGACACAACAATCTATGTCATGCCTAATTATTTTTGTGGAGTTTTCCATGATACTATTTGTATTTTCATACAGCTGTACCCTTTACTAAAACTTCCTTGCTGCCAGTAGGATGTCATTCTCCACAGAACTCTCAAAATCACAGCCTACTTTACTCTCAGATGAACCCGTGGCCCAGGAAGATCTGAGGCTAGGAGCCAGAGCATACTCTCCCTGCTCTTGTTTCCATCTTCAGACTTTCATATCAGAGACCTAACAAGTCCACCATATTCAGTCACACTACATCCCCCTGCCCTCATTATCTGCTAAGCCCAGAATCCTGAGCAGCTTACTTGTTTTTCTTCAATCCACCATTATCTACACTGAGGACACACGTAAAACTCTGCAGGCCCAGTTCTGAGGTTCCACCATCCTAATGACCTGACATTTCCTCCATGAATCCTTTTCCATTCTCTCAAAGGTAATCGGATTCCTCTCACAGGCCCCCACTGTATATTCTCATGCCTTAGCAAAGTGTTCACTGGTGTAGGAAACCAAAATATGTGATGACTGACCAGCAGGTTTTTGAGAACCTTGAGACCGGAGAACATATGATTCACCATTTGCATGCCATTCCACTCACATAGCGTCTGACAGATTGGATACAAACAATGCATATAAAGCTGAATTGGATTTCAGGCTCAAAACAACCCTATGAGACCGGGAATTACTGTCCTCTTCAGAGATGAGCAAAGCCAGGTTCAGATGAGTCACTGACTAGCCTGTTGTATACTTACAGAGTGAAAAACTGAAGAATATACCCAAGAGCACCCACGAGTCAATGATCCATCCTACTAGATTCTCTTCAACAAGAAATATGTTGCCTATTTCCTCAATTTCTTATTCCCCTGGAGAATTAAAATATATAGCATCTAAATGTTTCTCTTTTTAAATTCATTATTCAATTTATCACATTCATAATGATCATAATTTATTCAGGTCTGGTGAGGTACATAACAGGTGAGCTGGAGGTGACTGGAACGGAAATACTGAGCTGCCTAGAAGTGAAAGAAGCATCCTCGCAGAAGCAAGAACCCAAGCTTAAGCTTATTTACAGCAATCACCCTGGACTAAGCAAAAGAGATAAACTAGGACAGCCAGATCTAATAGGAGCAACTAAACAGGAGATTGTGATGTACTTTGAAACTTTGTGGGAGAAAACAGGGCATCCATGTTGGAAGCCACATCTTCCTAGACAATAGCTTAACGTGATCAACGTGATCAGAGCAGAGCCAATAAGATGCCTAGATTCAGACCTGAGCCCCTGCCAGAGGGGAACTGTGTCTCAATTGATCACATAGCACCAAGCAAAACCTTTCAACCTGAAATGTGAGTTGGAAGGGAAACTTCAATATGAACACTGATTTTATGGATATGACTTCAACAGTACACATTTCCCTATTATACCCATAAAGTATTTCAATGATATCAAAATACCTCCAAGCCTTACATAATGTAAGTGCTGCCTGGACACGTTCACATATCACCATATCTTTGGCTCACAGCAACATCAGCAATTCCCCACTTGCATATTGAGAGAACTACAGAATTACAACAGGCCCAGAAGTGCCGCCAACAAATTTACTGCCTCTGTGTTATTTGTAAATTGATTGTTTCTTCTTTGGCTTATGGCAAGTAGAGAACCGCATATAAATGCATACAGATTGCATACCTACTCATAAAATTCAACATTAGGATTGAACTTTCCCCAAACTCAGAATATTATGATACCCTTTAAGCAAGTAATATATGCTTGACTTAATGTGTCTCCTCTAGCTTATTTTTTTTAATTGATTATGCTACCTCCAGGTCAAAACCTTTCTACCTAAACGTCTGCTTTTATAGAAAATGTTTAGTACCTGGCTTATGAATTAAGAATTTTTAATGGGCTCTTATTGAAAAATCAAAATAAGATGGTTTTTTGGCATTGTTTTTAAGTAAAACAGGTAGCTATTGGCTAAAATGTATTTCAGTTATTTATCGGGTCTTAGAGTCTCACGTCATATGCATATATAATTATTTTTCAAATTCACTATTGCAAATAATACCAAAGGCAGCATTTTTCCACTCAATAAGGATGAATCTACATATTATTTTAAATCCGCAAGCCAACCTTTGAGGTACAAATTTTGGAAAAGCCAGGCACTACAATTTTGTAGAACTCACATTTAACCCCACAAGTTAACGCCATAAATTAACAACATTGCTGAAAAGCATAAGAATCGGTTCCAATCCTGCAAGTAGGTAATCCTGGTCTGGACACCCATTTTTCAACCTGAGGACAACTATATCCAAACTGCAACCATCCAACAAATGGGGATTCTCAAAGAGTGTGGAAGATGGCCATCCAGTTCAAAGCAACAGAACATACGGCCTTTTTCTTTGCTAATAAAAAAAAAAAAAAAACTCATACCACGGCAGTGAGTTATTGAACACACTTTATCAAGGGTGCCTCCTGGGGAGCCCAAAGAACAAAAAGGCATCAAGATGAGACTGTTGACAACCAAGCAATGACGCAGAGTCACTTTGCAGGTGTCAAAACCTCTATCACAGAAATCAGGACCAGTGGGCAGAGCACATGAGAAAATAAATGCCAGAAGAATACCAAACAGCTGCTCAGCGCTGAGCTAGAGCAAGGCAGATCCCCAATCGGAGGTGAGCAAAACACTTGGAGAGCACACAGAAGCAAAGCCTGAAACAATGTAACAAAGCAGCAGACAGCGGGCCAACAACTACTTGGAAACCCAGGCTCGGGGCAGTGGAGGCAGGCGGGGCCAGGGCTCCAAAAAGCTATACAAGCATCCCAGAGGCGTCCACTCTGGGAGGAAGCAGCAGGTACTTCCTACAGGCCAAAGAGGACTGCCGGGGCCGTGGGGCAGGGGCAGACAGCACCAGCACACACACAAAGACCCACAGTTACAAGACAGCCATTGCAACCCAACACGCTCGTGATCCGGGCACCATCGTGGCAATGTGGGGTCCATGCCACGGTTGGACAAAAATCCCCTGACAGGGCTTACTCTAGTGTCATCTGAGGGAAAGTCAGTACGATTTTACATCAGTTAGTCTGACCTTGAGCCGTAAGTCTAACAGTTCTATCTTCGACCTGTGTCTCCCAACTGTCAGGGCACCCCGGAGAGTGCCCAGATGTGCGCTCAGGAATCAGTAAGATTGCGACATGAATTTTAAATGTGTTTCTATTTAGATTGGGGGTGGTAAACTCTTTCAGGTAAGGGCCAGAGAGGAAATATTTTAGGCTTTGCAAGCCCCAAGGTCCCTCTCACAACTACTCAACTCTGGCACTTGTAAAGAGAAAACAGCCATAGATAATACATATACAAGTGGGTATGACTGTTTAAAAAACAGGCTACAGGGTGGATTTGGCCCATAGCCTTAGTGCCCACCTGGTTTAGATGATAATCCAAAATCCATACACAGAGAGCTACATGAACATTCCACCCCGTATGAGTGACCACCCCATAACTGTGCAAGGCCACATGACTTCTGAGATTGCATTTATCATCCAGTTGGCACTCAAGAGTGCTACTCAAATATGCAAGGGTGGTAAGGACAGAATGGAAGTGGACATCTCTGGTTCCATGGTCTGTGGTCTCAGAATACTTTGCCCTTTTCCTTCTAATGGAGCCCCTCTTCCTACGGTGACCCTATTACATGTGGTGTGACACAGGAACACCTGCCTTCTCTCTACTCATATGCCAGACTATAGGTTCAGGCACGTACCTCGGCCTAGCCAAAGCACCCAATGGCTAGCATCTGTGTCTCATGCATGAGCTTGTAACCTGAGTCAGGCTAATTAAGGTCCTTCCCGGAGTATTCCTGGGAGAACTAAGAAAGAGAGTTTAGGTTGCCAATGGCCACGGTAACCATGATGGTCAGACCAAGAGATGAAAAAAATGAAGTCTTCATAACCTCAACAGGCCTCTTGGGCTCAGTCAAGCAAAAGGATCTACTTTCCCTGAATTGGGCATCTGATATGTACAACCAAGAGTCCTTATTATCGAAATACATAATATGCCATCAAAAATAATGGCCCAGTGACAACATGTTAACAACAATTCCCAAAGCTTCAATACAGGCATGCTAAACTCTGAAGCCTCCACACTCGGAACATGTCCTGAGCAGAGATGTTCTGATTATCTCAGGTCTCCTCTTACTCATGGAAGAAAGTAGGCACATCCTGCCACCTCACTTCACCCCAAGCGGATCTACAGGGGTTTTCCTTTTCTTCTGACTTGCACAAGAAAGAAATCCTCTCATCTTCCCTCCACATTCATCTACTCACACCAAGTGAGACCAACTTTTCTTCACCTTTCCATTTCTTTTTTTTTTTTTAAGATTTTATTTATTTATTTGACAGAGAGAGACAGCGAGAGAGGGAACACAAGCAGGGGGAGTGGGAGAGGGAGAAGCAGGCTTCCCGCTGAGCAGGGAGCCTTATGTGGGGCTCGAGCCCAGGACCCTGGGACCATGACCTGAGCCGAAGGCAGATGCTTAACGACTGAGCCACCCAGGCACCCTTCACCTTTCCATTTCTAATACACTCAAGTTTCTCTTTCACCTCTGTCCTTAACTTACTGTAACACTCATCATCACTGAGAATACAAATCCTCCAATATAATCCTGTATCGCCTATATAAACCTATAGAGCCTATGTGATCCTATAAATGGACACTCTTCTGGGTCTCTCGGCTTTGGATTTCACCTACTTCAGACAATTCTCGAAATGTTATCCCGAACACAAGGCCCATGGCGATTCAGCTCCTGGCTACTTCACCCATTCATCTTTCCTTTCTCCCTCTCCCTACCCTCCCCTCTGGCTTTATGCCCTACTCTTTGGACACTATGTCTTTCCCTACCTGTACATTTTTTTCCCAAATTGTCCTCCCCCTCATCTTTATCAAGCTAAGTTGACTTTTTCTTCAGCAGTCAGTTCTCACAAGTGCCTCCCCCCTTAGCCTGGATCAGGTACCCCTCTTGTGTACTCACTTAGAAGTGTAAGCATGTCTCTATTTTAGAGACACTGTCTAATTACTTGTTCTTTCCACCAGACTCTAAGCAACTCGAGATGATAGACAACATCTTCTCCTGGGTCAGTGCCCCCATGATTTAACAGGTTCCTGACACAGCTAAGCATTTACAAATATTCGCTAAAGGAATACAGTGGTGACATGAGCTGAAAGCATCCCACACCGATGCTTTCTTGGGAGACAGCGCATTTCTCCATAAGAATGACTTAACACTTTTAAATCAAAGGCCAATGTCTATTTGAGCTAATTTCCTAAATATAAAATAAACAGCATTCAAATCTCTCTCCCAAACTCTGAATAGAATTATCATAATTTTACACTATAATTTGCAGAAATCAGACTACTTAAATGGTAAACATACCCTTACGGTTCCTCTCTTTCTATCACTTCTAGTAACAAGAACCAGTTCTGGCCTCTGAGATAAGTGCTCAGAATATACAACAAAACAATTTACAAGGGATTAAGTATCATTAAGTCTTTTGGTTGATATGGTAGAAAGACAATTATCACCTTATCATTTTTGTTGCTTTCTTAATTTCCACTCATCTTCCTTTTCTGTTATCAAGGCTGCTACAGAACAAAAGTTAGTTTGTGAAGAATGCCAACAAGTTAGCAACCGATGTGATTTTCTGGGGGGAAAAATTCCTCACAATATAAATAATTTGCAAAAATATATATAATTAATTTTCTTTAAATGAACCAAAACTAGTAATATTTTACAAAAGAAATCATTCATTAACTTCATTTACTCAAGATTTTGAGAGAGAAAACTATTCCAGTTTTCAATAAAATTATAGCTGCAGTGTTACTTTGGCCTATTTCTACCAATTTCAGTCTGTTCGGGTAAACTCTTTCTGAACACACAAATAGCTTGCAGACATACACAAAAGATTTTCTTCAAATGCAGTAGGTAAGCTGCATGCAAAGCATTTACTCTATTTTTATATAGACTTCCAAAGATGCTAAAGAAAAAACACTCAGACTAAGTTCTGGTTTGTGTTTAAGTTCATATTCAAGTTTAGAATAATAACGTTTCTTGTCAAATCTTATGATTTACAAGAAATCTTTGAACTTCATTTTCAACCAGTTTTCATAAACAATGATGACACAAAAAGAAATAGGAACGAAAATTTAAACTTAAGATTATGCTTAGTATTAAAAACAATTTTAACTTTTAAATATCACCTATGGTCCACCCTAAATCCACAAGGTTTGTGGTATATAAATAAACTGTCCAACTGAAACATTAAATTTACCAATTCTTTCAGGCTTCAGTTTGAAAAATAAACCCAACTCTTTCCCCCAAATAATAAATTCTCCAAATTCAAATTCCAAGTGCACAAAGATGAGCCATTTACTGTGATGATAGCTTTTTTTAAAATATAAACAAGCTGCTATTTTATAATACACACCCAAAATTCAGCATGTGATCAAAATTTATCATAGAATTTTTTTTAAACACCACTGAGTTATTTCCACAAATAGTTAAAATGAGGAGGATTTCCATTCCTAACAACTTGTCTTGACTCCCCCTCGAAAAGCTGATAATCGTGTGCTGCTTTGGTTCCAATTCACAAAGACACCAATCAAAACTACCCATCTTCCATGCAGTGCCTTCTGTTTTTCCCCCATAAAATTCACCCAAACTTCCCCATAATGGTCCCCCTCTCTACCATAACAGAAAGCACTATATCATAAGCAAGAAAGAGGCAAAACCCTCTTCAAGTCAACTTCTGTCAAATCCACCAAAATTCATTTATAGGAATATCCTACTTCATAATATGATAATATATTATCCTCCCTTCATAAGAGACGCCCACACCTTCCCACCCAACTCTCACCCTGGAGAAATCCAAATGCTAGTCTTTTGTTTTAGTCCGAAAATTCAGCAGCTGAGGCATGTTTAATAAGGTCTTGAATTATTGGTTTCTTGTACTAATTTTAAATTACTTCCAGAGAGTTGAGGGCTATCCTGCAAAAACGATTTGTTATTTTCCTTTAATAAATTAAAACAGCATAACTGATTCTTTTTAACCCATCAGTAACAGAATCTGGTTTATTAAAATACTGAGTAAATTTTCACCTGAATATTCTAAAAATGTTCTAAGAAACAGATATGCACTAGAGAAAACTAGGCTGCCATCCAACAAGAACCAAAAGTGTTCTCCTTTTTAGGAGCTTGCCACTTGCTGTTAGAATTTAGTTATCAATAGGAACAGGGTAAACATTCCAACTGAGAGTAAGGTAACACATAAGACATAAAATGATGATTATGGCTGAGGTCAAAACATCTCTGGTTGATACGGTCTGTTATATTCATGTCCCTCATTTTCCACTGTATATATGACAGCAGGGCCAACATTTCACTTAGCATATTATTACCCACAATGGCCAATTTCAAATATATTTCTTAGGCAAATGAACAAAATCCATAATCCTAGAATTGTGGCCAGTTTTAAGCTGGAAGAAACCCTGGGGAATCATCAGAGCCCTACCCTGATATTAAAGAGAAAGCTGTGTTATCAATATGGTAAACCTTCAATACGCTTAGCTTACCTGTGGTTTGGGAGGGGGGAAGGATGGGGGCAGATCTTTTTCTAAGGAAAAAAAAAAAGGAAAGCAAGATATATTATTAGTATTATAAGGTTATACATTCTCTTTATATAGGGAATCCCTAAAAAAAATGTTAAGCAAATATGTGAAAGATCTGTTTTAATCAGGAGATCAATATTCTTAAATGCAGAACCACCTATAAGTAAATTAATGCAAGTAGTACATCCTGGTAAGAGAGTAAGTTCATAAAGAATAACAAGCTTCTCAGAAAAGGTTTCAAAAAACAATGAGCTTTTATGTACAATTTTGCTCACTATAAAACAAAAGATATATGAGTATTTCTGGGATTCGAGCTAACTCTCAATTCGACATAATCTTGCACAATATAACTGAAAACAATCCTGTATTTTCATTGTTTAAGATTTTTCATTGACTAAGATACACATCACACAGTGGGTCAGTTCTTATAAGATGCTAAGAAATCATAATTTTGCCTATGCTCCTATGCACAGTATCACCAAATTTAAAGAAGAGTATCAATTATGACAAAAAAGATGGAAGACATCATAGTTCTGTTTTTCATATGTGCTTTTAATTGTGTATGCACTACAGACATTTTATTGGCAAAATTTACATGTGTGCATGCATGCACGCATGTGCACACGTATAATGGTTGTTTCAACATCACTTTTCCAAACTTGTAACTCAAGATGAAAATTAAATTCTAAAATTCATAGTTAATTTAATATAGTTGACTGAACCCTTTGTTATCCTACATCTACCTGAAATGCTAAGTGAAAGATTACTAAAATAAGTTTAAATGTTCAATATTGGCTTTTAAGAGAAATCCCCTAATGCTCTATACTATTTCCAGATGTCATTATATAGTGATTTTCAACTATCAGCAATACAGTTAATGAATAAGTTCTCGATTAAGAGAATTATTTATTAAGTATCCTAGACAACACCAGACACTGCGCCAGGCACTTTATATAACTTCATTAAATTCTTCCAACAACTCTGTCAAGTAAGTATTGCTACCCTCATTCTGTAAAACAGGGAGCAGAGGCTAAAAGAGTTTAGGTAACAATCAAAATTATACAATCAACAAGTAATAGTTCTGGGATTAGATGATCTCATTCCAAAGTTCTCAAGGTTTTTTCCTTTTGCCACCCTGTTGCTTGGAAAGATCTAAAAGAAAGAAATAGTTTCTAATTAGTTATAAAAATGTGTCACCAAGTTTAGATATTAGATGCTGCTACCCAGCACATGTACTGAACGTCCTTACTGCAAAGTCTCACTACGTTGCTGATTAACACAAACACTTAAATGCAGGAAAACTTTGGCTTATCTGACATACAGCTTTCCTAATCACTGGGCCGCCAGAATGGCTCTGAATCTGAACATATTCCCAAAAGAAAAAGGGCTGTCATTGAGGAGGGAGACCATGAGTACCCAGTAATAATACATCCTGCCAAGCAGAACCAAAGTACCAAAGATTATTTACACCCGATGCACCGTAATTGGTCCTTTTACTCTGCAGAAGGGAAGAAGCGTTCAGATTGGCCAGAAGGTCTATTCAAAATAAGCCTCCATGCACAGAGACCAGAAACATGGGAAAAGCAACAGGAAAGAAATACAGGAAAGCAAAAACTGCTTCTGTGGTGAGACTAGGGACTGCTCACCAAAAGCGTGGACAGAGATGAGAAGCAGAGATGGGGCATACAGGTGGCAACAGAAGCTGGGACTGCAGGAGCTCAACCACTGACTCCAAGTGGAAATGTTAGCAACAACATGGACTGGGGCACAGCTCTGCTCTCAGATGCTAATGTACAGTGATATCGGGGTCATTCGCCTTCTGGTCCAACACCCTCTGTGTCCAAGGGTATAACCATGCAGCTTTTTAAAACACATACAGAACGTCTGTCATACTGTTTCATTTCATGCTCACTCTGTGGTCACCAGTTGTTATTTCCACTTCCTGATCTGTTATAAGACAAAGTTTTAGAGCTCGATACGGTGGTAACAGCAAGACTGAAATTCCAGTCTTTTATCTTGGCCCGATCTTCCTTCACGACACTGCATAGTATTTTAAAAAGAAAGGGATAATCATTACCTATTTTAGAATGATTCTTTAAAAAGATGTCTATTAACAGGAAGTTAAAACTTCAGATAGATAGGGCAGTCACCTATCCAGAAAGCCCCCCAAAGTGCCCAAAGGCTAAGGCCTAAGGTACAAGGTTAAAAAAAATGACATGGGTCTAAGCATTTCTAATCCTATGCAGATACTTTCGCATAACAGCATCATCTAATGCCTGACTATCACTAAGAAATCATTATCTTGCCTACTCTCAGCTGCCTCAACATCTATTTCTTGCTGCCTGCCTAAAGTCTATAGTCTTCATGCAACGTAAGCCAAGCTTCCTTACAAGGGATTTGTTCGACAGAAGTACAAACCGATAAAGGCACTGACTACAGAGACTTGGTGTAAGCATCAGTATTTGTCAAGTCCAAAGCCTAAGGCAAATGCATATCAGTTTATTTGTCAAAATCAGAATCCAACATCTGTCTCCCCAGTAATGTTACAAAGAAGATGATATTGTAATACAAAATGGTGACAGCTATTTCAATAGAGATCATCTCCTAGAATTTCAATAGGCTCTGGACCTTGTCAAAATCTACACAATACCTCAAATCCATCTGATCAATTTAAAGAAGATGTCGTGACTCAACAAATGTGAAAACAATACATAAAGCTTAAATAAAATGTCCAAACTCACACACAGAGAACAGGCACCTTATCCTCAATCTTATTCCATCCAAGAATTTAGGCAATCTTTCCAAATGTCTGTGAAACAGATAGAGCTGATGTAATACATTTAAATGGAACAGAGCCTTATTACTCAAGGTGTGGTCCATGCACCAGCATCAGCTGGAGCACCTGCAAATGACAGAAATGTACTCTGAGACCCGCTCCAGGCAGAACCTGCATTTTTTTTACTTATCTATTTTTCCTTTCTTTTCTTAAAGTTTTTATTTTAATTCCAGTTATGAACATACAGTGTTATATTAGTTTCAGGTGTCCAGTATAGTGATTCAACACTTCCATGCAACACCCGGAGCTCATCATCACAAGTGCCCTCCTTAACCCCCATCACCTATTTCACCCATCCCTCCCACCCCCCCCCCTCTGGTGACCATCATTTTGTTCTCTATTGTTAAGAGTCTATTTCTTGATTTGTCTCAGAACCTACATTTTCACACCCTAGAAGGAAGTTTGGGAAGCACCGATCTAGAGATATATACATATATATCTGGATGGAAAGAGATCCAACAAGAGGCCCAGCTCAGAAATGTTGCTTTAGGACAATCAGAGTGATCCATCTGACTCCATGAAACTAGAGATTTAAACTGCGTTTTAAAAGAGTTTCTAAAAGGCAATCACCCATATCAAAGGATGAAGGCAGGGAGCAAGTTATGAGAGTAGCAGGTCTAAAACCCCCTTGCCTGTCACGGGCATCCTCAATCTTGTCAGGCACGAATTCAAAAGTAGCTACTCAATACCCTTTCAAAAATGGTTTACACTTTTTCTGTTGATGACATACAAGAGGTTTAAAACAGTGAAATTTCATTTTCTGTTCAACATGGAACAAATGCCAAAACAGCACTATTTTCAAAAGAAAAAATACAGACTCTTAAATATAGAGGTGGAGGAAGCAAACCTAGAGATCATTTCTAATGGGATATTTTAAATAAAAGACTAGACATTTGTGGCAAAGTATAGTTAGTAATTTCAGGCTACACACTGGTGTCTTTCATAGATTCCCTCTAAATCTCAAATTCACATTTTCTTTGCTTCAATCAGTACATAACCCTGTAGGAGTGGGTTTAAGTATAAAACCTTTCTTTAATATAAATTTGGTGACACAATTCAGTGCCTTTTTTTTTTCAAAAGACTAACCTTCCTATTTTAAATGAGGTTTACCAAATGAATTCAGGTATACCAGTTTTTCACATCAGCTGTAAATAACTGCCTCCCACTAAACGGCCCATTTCTGCAAATAAAAATGTCTTTTTGCCTGATTAAACTTCTTCATCATCTGAGAACTTTCCTTCTGCAAATTTGTAGTTGGAAAATTTGTCATTAGAAGCTTGCTTTGTCAAAATGAGCTCTTTTCAACGGCTTTGAGAGAGCAGTCCTATAGTTAATTATTTGGAGGAGGAAGGGAACGTCCTATTCTAAAAGAAGTACACTTGACAAAATATTTGGACCCAAGTCTTCTACCTTCAGACTTAAGACATCTTTTACAATCCAAGGTAACAGGCTCAGTTTTTACAATACCATTATAAACCTGAAGATAGGAAGGCAGAAGTAGCCAAAAGACAGTTTATGATACAATGAGAAAGGTCCCCAGATGAACATTTTAGCTGCCAGCCCTACCTCAACAACCACTTCTCCCAAATGGCTTTGCAATGACAAAGCGTCTTCTCCAAACTAAGAAAAGTGGTCAAGCCTACAAATGTAATCTTTATAGCCACCACCTAAGTCACCTCCCACTGAAGACACAATTTGCAGGGATATCACTTCAACATGCACTGACATTATAAAGAATTAAACTATTGACTTTCATTATTAATCCAAGAGATGCTACTAACAGAAAAGAAAGCAGGGTAGGCCTGCCTTCATGGTTGAACATTGGAAATTAACAAAAACAAGATGTTTACTCTTCCCGCGGTGTTTTCACTTACCTGCCTCTCTCACAGACTAGTTTTATAATCTAGGGTTTATAATAGAAATTCAATAATAATATGCTCTATAACAATGTCCTCAACATAGGCATCTAACCCAACTAAGAGATGAAAGCAAAAGCAGGCTATGGTCTGAATCCTTGCAGTCTCTTAATAGAATGCTTATAAGCAATTCAAAAAAGAAAACAAAATTTCTAAGACACAGCTGTAAAAAATTTTACTAAAATTACTCATCTTTCATTTAAGAAAAAAAAACCTTATTTTATAAAAAGCAAACTTGTGAACTGCATTTAAAATTAATACCCAAAGCATTCCAAGAATGCAGCTTATATGGATTGCCATTTTTCCCACTGGATTTTTAAACAATGCTGAAACATGGCTGTTTGAAATACTTCAGTACCATCATTTAACACTGTTCAAAATGTCAAGAGCCATATTGCACCCCAGTGGCCACTCTTCAGCAAATAACACATCCTTTGAAGTTAAAATACTCCTAAATGATGCCAAGTGAGAATTTCTAGGAGAGTACAGTCAAAACTCTCTACTTCTAGAGAAATCAATAATCTGGAATCACAGGAAAAAAAAAAACTTTCATTATCAAAACTTGTGAATTTTTCAGTTTCAAATGTCAGTAAATTCCTTTACCCCACAGCACTATTTTTTTATACATTGTTTCCTAATGAAATCACAATTATAAACCTGTAGTGAACTTGGTTTTTTTTTTTTACCATGATGTTTCTGTGGAATAATGACACATTTATTATAATAAATGCCACAGAAATGAAGGGTAATCATCAAAGACAAAGGGATCTGACAGAAACATTTCACCTGGCCACCACACGTAGCACACAGATGCTATTGCAAGGATACTGATGTATGTTTCATTTGACAAATCATGTAATTTAGTCAATCTCCTTCATTATGACTACATGCTGTGCCATGCTTCACACCCTGCCTCACTCTGATATCACACAATGCCCTGGCAAAGAAATCAAGAAACCAAAGCTTAGATCAAATTATCATAAGACAAACAGCATCTCCTCTACCGAATACCAAGGTACTCTTAAAACAGACACTGTAGCACTGCCCTCAAGCAATGTGGCATGTGTATACCTTTAGTAATTTCATTTAATCCCACAATAAAATGGAATCTAAAGGTGAAGTTAGAATGTTCAGTTCTAATCTCATTTCCATATTAATTTTTTAGACCTGAGCAAATAAAGATCTCTCTGCCCATCTCATCTTTAAAACAATCATTTCTAGTTGTTCAAATTAACTGCACTTTAAGACATACCCTCAAAGAAAGTAAATTACTCTAAAAACAGGAAAGCAACTTTTCATGTTAGCATCTTGAAAACAAATCATTTCAGTGTTCCTGACTTCTTCAAAATTTTCCTGAGTGGGTAGGCTTACTCGATTCTTTCCTATTTAGCTGTAAGAAAAAAAAAAGGTTATAATTGAACCCCAAACTGTAATCCCCAAAAGTTTCTAAAAGGCTGAAATGAACATTTATACCTTTGATTCTAGGAAATCTTGAGTACCAGAGAAACTGACAAATATGTTTGAAAAGTTAAACTGTCAGAGGAGGAAAAGAGATCAATAGAAATTTGATAGTGCTGCATCTTGATGGAATTGTCTGCCTAGAAAAGACAGCCCCCCCCCTCAAAAAATCTCTGAGGCAAAAGTCTTCGATCCCGATGACCAGTCAAGGCAAATCTAGGTAACTCAAAGTGTTCAACCACTGTTTTCCTCCAAGGAAAACAACTGATCTGGACAAACAAGAAGGACAATTGGGGAGAGGTATTCCAAAGCTTCTACGTGTATGACCACAGTGCAAGTGAGCACCAGACCATTAGCAAGGCCGGTTCAAAGCACCTACCATGGGTCCTCAGCACTGCTCTTCCGGGAAAGAAGCCAAAAGAGTCCCCATCTCAGTTTTAAAATATGAGTATCAATCAAAATAAACATGACTGACTGCAAGTGAAATTCTGCTAAAGGACAATCTATCAGCATTTTTACAAGTCTATCATCAGACTCCCAGACTCAAATACTTTAGGACACCAGCTACAGTACAGGTAGGCCAAGGACAGACAGGTAGGGATGCTTTGTTGACAACAGTGAACAGCTGCTGTTTGTACTATGTACCATATATACAAGACGTTTGTGTTTCAGAGAATTCGTAATTAGTGAATTATTGGAGTCATTTATTCCTCAAAAGTACATACAAATCAAATCTTCAAAGAAGCCATCTAGCATTGTGCACAATTACACCTGTAATTATTCAATATGTTATGCCTTCTTCATCCTACGAAAAACAGAAAGCACGCAGTTTCTGGTGATATGCCTCTCCCCTTTTTTTTCAACCAGGCTCTAAATGAGGACAGCTACTCAGAGAGGAGGGGTCTTAACAAGCAACAACCCATTTGTCCTTTCCATCATGGCTGCCACACGTGTCACTTTTGTGAAGCCATTAAAGTAGGGACCCAAAGCTGACGTAATATTTAGCTTACAAGAGAAAACCAAAAAATTTAAAAGGTAAACTTTACTGTGTTAAAAGCATATTAAATGAAAATAATTGTGTTATAGGTTTGTCATTTTTCAGAGTGACAAGGGTAAACTCTGTCCTTTCTTCATATTATGAAAGTGGCTGTTCCAGAGGAAATGGACCCTTTGCCTATGATAAACAGCTGTAACATCATGGGCATTTTAAATAAGTGCTTTCAGCGTACAGAACAGCAACAGAGGGATTCAGAAGACAAGCTGTGCTCCTAACTCATGTTGGAAGCCATAATTTTCCCTATGGCATTTATACACGTCCATTCGGTGCTTGTATTTGGGTCATTTGCTAGAATAAACCCCATGTGACAGGCTCACTGAAAGTAAGGCAACGTAGTCCATACTGGCTTCACTTAATTTTAATTTACTATTAAGAGATGTACTTGTTCAAGCAGCAAAATGAACCTGTTCTGCATAGATTTGACTAAACTTAGCTAGAAGGTAAAATATCGTATTAAAATATTTCATAAACTATAAACTATAACCACTTGCATATTTTTCATAAACTCAGAAGGAAATCAGTAAAACAGCACCCTTGTGCCCACTAACTTCTTCCAATAAAGACCTGAGGAGACAACCTTTGATACAAAGCAAACTTCTTCCTTATATACTTTGATCTTAGAGTAACTCTTCCTAAACATGATTTTACTAAATACCAAGCATGACTTCAATGGTTGAACATACTAGAATTTTAAGATAACAATCCCAGATTGGCCCATGCAAGTCTATTTATTAGAGAGAATTTTTTAGAGGGACATTAACAGAGTGATTGCTCATTTCATAAGGGATTCTTATCATACCAGGTCAAAACCCAAACGGATAATAACTTTAAAAGGCCAAGTAGAAGGAATAGTTGACTATCTTTAGGAAAAAATGGTTTTAAAAAAAAGTTATCATGCCTTAAATCCTCCATTCTTTCATTTTAAAGGCTGTTAATCAAAATCTTTATAACTTTAACTTGTGTCTCCATAAAAACTGATTTATATTTAGATCCAAATGAATAAATTAGGAATGTGATATTAAGAGTTTGGAGTAGTTTTGATTCAAAAATAGAAATTTCTATTTCTATGGTGGAGTTCTTCCTCCAAATTTCACACAACTGTTGCACAATGAGATAGCTAAGAAACCCAAAGTTCATGTTAATGATCAAGGTTGGGTTGAACAAATGTAAAATGGGCAATAAGGAAAACAATTTTCAAAGCAGCCACAAACCCACTTCCCACTTCCAAAAACTCAAATTATCTTTTTTTAAGAATGCATGATTTTATTCACCCAAGAATAAAAATATGTATTATTTTTAGGTGTATTATCTTATTTACTTGTTATACATCATAAAAGGCTTGCCATCAATTAGGTGATATGTGCAAAATGAAATCAGACTACAAAACAATAGAGCTGGCATCCTTCTGCTGCTGTGAAGTAAATGGACTCTCTTTTAGTGTTATCTCTATGCAAAACTT
This sequence comes from Callorhinus ursinus, assembly GCF_003265705.2. Taxonomy (NCBI): domain Eukaryota; kingdom Metazoa; phylum Chordata; class Mammalia; order Carnivora; family Otariidae; genus Callorhinus; species Callorhinus ursinus. The sequence goes on from NW_027397076.1 coordinate 24,540,682, forward strand.
ATAATAGTACTTTTAAAGTAGATATAGTGAAAATGATGTAATTGTTATATTCGATAAATACATAAGAGAGCAGAGAATTTAGGATCAGCAAGTTTTTTTCCACTGACCTAAACACCAAATTTCTCCAGAAAATGAGAGGGTCCTTCAAGAAGTCACATTCATCATGACTTAAAATTTGGCAAAGACTGTATATTTATCATTCCAGTTGTACTCTACCCATAATTTAAGACTCAATACAATCATGACTAGACTGAAGGCAAGGGGATGAAGGGGGGGATGAAGCTGAAACTATATGTGCTTTTTCATCAGATATGATGATTCTACTCTTCCGTTTGTTTCATCACATCCTAGCCACGTTCTTAAGTTTAGCATAAAAACACTTGTAAAATATTAAGTTTTACCATAGGGACATCGATTTTGCTATGAAAAAGTTTCAGATTACCACTTAATCTCAACCCAGCTACATCAAACAGTGAAAGAAATTATATATATAGTTTACAAAGTAAACTTGATCACTATATTTAAAAGAAATGATAACTTTGAGAAGTACCACAGCAATAATGTTTAAGCTGAAGCAATATAAAGCCCTCCTACAGCAAATGCCAGATTCTTCAGCTAAAATGCAGAGTCTTGATTTAGTTAAACAAGTCAAGCATAAGAGCCATCTCCTTCCTTGTGAGCTGCTCCTAGCACTGGCCTCTCTCCTTCTAGAACTCTATTTCACAAAGTTCCTGGAAGGGGGGGGAGCGCCGTGGAATCCACAGATGCAGTTTACACAACGTTTTAAACTTGAGTCTTTGTAGTCTGAAATGGAGCAGTGGAAGTAAACACTATCATCATCCTCCAGTTTCCACTTGACTCCCCAGCTCTCTTCCAGCTCCACATACCAGTGAGTTAGAGGAAGTAGATAAAAAGTGTATCCGAAAAGCCACATTTTACAGAGCACCTGGGCACTGAATCACCTGTGCATGCTATGCAGACATCCAGCAAGTACCACACTCTTATTAATAGGTATTTCAGAATTTCTAGGATACATAAAAACCAAGTTTGATTCTGTTAAGACTTCACACTCTTAAGAGTATAGGACTGCATATGCAGTTCTGCTACTAAGAAAATTAGACTAACATACATTTCCAAGTTGTAGCAAAGTGGAATTTATATTTACAGGCTCTCAACATCGTAACAGTAATATATCATATATTGAGCAAGCTACCAATTAGATGGTATGGACAACTCATCGATGTTCATCTATATAGCTAAATAGAAGTCAGGAATTTTGACACTGCAACCCAACCTATAACATGTACAGAACTTACAATTGCCCACCAACAAAGTACAACTAATTTATCATCTCAATGACACTATTCTCCCCAAGTTATGAAGTCCTAACACTACTGACTGATGATTAAAGAATACATAATAAGCATTAAATCTACAGAAAAATGTACATGCAAATTCAGTTTAGTTCAAGCCTTCATCTTTTACAGGATACTTCCTTCTGATATGTACTTTTTAAAGAACTGAACAGCGATAAAGGAGAGCATACGCTGGGAATGCTTGACTTATCACAGTGTTCTACAATACTTACTGTACTACAGTAAGTTGCTTTTTTTCAAGCTCTTTATTCTTAGTTTAAATGATTACTTCTCAAACTGTCCCCAACACAACCAAGAACTGCCCAGATCATCCCTGAGCTCATTTTAGTGAAAAGTCACCCATCTTTGGAAGGAAGAGCTTTTTTCTTCGCATGCCCTAGAAATAGTAGGTGCACAGTAACACAAAAGTGGAAGGAACAGAGCAGCTCACCTCACTCTTACACAAAGACCATTTATTTCTCAGAGCATGTATCATAATTGCTAAAATCTATACACTGCTTAAAAGTTGGGGAAAAGTTTATGCCTCATGGTGGATTCCTTATCAAGCAATCTCTGACAGACACTACATAAAATGCATTAAGAAGAGTTTGCTTTATTTCATTGCACCTATTATCAGGGGATTTCATAACAGACATGTGGGTGTAAACAAAGATTCACGGATTTCAAGCATATATCCATGAACATGCTTTTAGCCAGAGAGTGGGCACACCAGAGAATACAGAATATGGGTAATTACCACCCTGAGAAGATTCTGCCTTCACCTCCCCTCACTATCAACCACTTTGCTTAAGTTCACTCTCTGCCTTGCCCTGACCCTGGGGATCCATTCACTTTTCATAGCCCAGAGAGGCTGCTGAAAAGCTGTCAAAGTAAATCTGTGCTCACTTTTTGGATGGTTTCATTTCAATGGAGCATGAAACACCCCAGGACGGTTAATAAGTTTAGCCAGGCGTGCTGTTCTCCCTAATATATTTTAATTATGCATCTGTTTTAATTGTAATCAGATTAAGTCACCGGAAAGGCACAAATTGGAATTTTCCCTAATGGCTATTGGAGCTTTTCATCAGTTTCTAAACACTAACAACATTTAAAAAAAATAGGTTGAGACACGAGCACAACTGTGACATTTTCCAGAAATCGATGCAGTTTCTTTGACAACACAGTTCAGGTCTCATTAGCCACCCAAACTAGCCCAAATGCAGAAGACAACTTCAGTCTCTAGGGGCGTCTTCTTCCCCAATTAGCACAAAAGAATCGCTAACGTCTAATGTAAAACTCCCAAACAGAAATGAAAGCCTAGGCTTCTATAAAGTGCTACTCCATCGATTGGTGAGCGAGGTGGGGGGGGAGCCGGAAAGCCCATCAGCAGCATTATCTTGGCTCAAAGTAAAGTACCATACACGTCAAACGGGAAAGTTGAAGCAGAGTATGATTCTCTCCTTCCACTATTTTGGTAACCGGCAAAGGTGTGTTTTTTTCCTCGGGAAATGAAAGTGTCCCATCAATAAAAGGAAACGCTACAGGGAAGATCTATTAAGAGTCGGGGAGCGGCTTCCTTCCAGCCCAGACGTAAAATCGCTCAACGTGCACCAACAAATACCTAAGACTTTTTTAATACGATCATTAACAGTTCCCCAAATTGCTGCGATTTCCGATAAGAAACTTAAGCGTTCGCCAACAGCCAATAAGCAAGAGAAAGAACCTGCTGCAAACTAGGAACCCAAACTCCTTCAGACCGCCCAGCGCGCTCGCTTCCCCGGTGTTTGCTCCGGGTGTTGTTTACGCGTCTCCTAAACCTTCAATTCAGGTGCTGGACCAGTTCCTCCAAGACGCACTTCAGCCTTAAAGCGGGAAGCTTCTGAGCCACCGTGGAGTCCCCACGCAGCCCGCCGACCCCTTACCTGTCATCATAGCAGAAATCCGCACTCAAGGTGTTGAGATACAAGGCGAGCCCCAGAGCGCTGCTCACCAACTCTGCAATCATCTCTCCACCGCCTTCCCTCCGGCTCGGCTCCCAGCGCGAGGGCAGCAGCGGCAACAAAAAACAGAAGCATCAATCCCCACCTTCCGCCGCCTTCTCCTCCCAGCTTCACTTTTTCCTAGCTCCCCACCCTCTTGTCCCTCCCTTCCTCCCTCGGGTCCTTGCAATCCACCGCTCTCCTCCTCCTCCTCGCGCCCGTCTCCGCAGACGCTGCGTCCTCTCCGGGTGCGGGCTCACACCACGCTCCCCATGCCCGGCGCCCGCGAGCGGCTGGCGGCTTTCGGGCTCCGCGCCCCGCGGCGGATGCACAGGGCTGGTCTTTCGCGCGGCTCGCGGCCCCCACCCTAACCCATGGCAGTTCGGGGCGCCCTAGGTGAGGAGTGGGACTCGGAGGAGGTGGAAGAATGCGGGATGGGGGCAGAGGGACCGGACCCAGCAGGGTTCTGGGACCAGCTGGAGGAAGAGAGAGAAAGAGGGGCGGGTGGGAGGGACCAGGCGAACCGCCTCCCCTCGCCGCCTCCCGGGCGCACGGCTCCGGTGCTGCTCGGGCTGACTCCGGCCGCCACAGCCGCTGCAGCTCATTCACTCTTTATTAGCTCCCTCCCCGCCCCAGCCCCTTCTCCAGTGAAGTGAGGAGCGGTGGCTGGAGATTCCAGGAGCTCCCGCGTGGGGTTCTCGGCGCGGCCCCCCGCGCCTGCGTGGCCAACCCTCCATCCCAGCTTTGCCCGGCCCCTTTCTCCACCCAGATCCTCCCCCTAAGGCTCCTCCCACACTACCCCCTGGCTGGAGGCTCCTCCCACCTCCCCGCGGCCCGAGGCTCCTCCTACCCACCTCCCGCCCTCCTCTTGTTTCTTTCACCTTCGATTTCACTCTGGAAAGCCCTCGGGACCCAAGGGCGACTGCTGGAAGACAGCCCAAAGGGGTAGATGGAGTGCGCCCTGGGAGGGGGAGCTGGACGAGAATCGACACCAAGGAGGACACGGTCGCTCGCTCCGCTGCTGCCTGGCGGCGCCTGGCACCGACTAGATCTGAGCCCCAGCGGTGTGTGCCAAGCGCTGCCAGGCGTAAGTCCGGTCAGCTGGAGGGACTTCTGGGGACCGGGAGAGGAAGACCAGGTTTGGCGAAGGATGCAGCCTCGCTTGCCACATTTACGCGACCTCTCATACACGCTCACAATGCGTGAGCCGAAAACGGAGGGGGTATTGGAGAGCTTGAGGGGCATCTCAGGAGGGAGAGATTTCAGCTCCGAGCCTACCTTTGTCCCAAATGTCAATAGAAAGATGTATGGGGAGGAAAATGTTCCCGCAGTCAGGTTAAAAAGAAAGGACCCCAAAAGAGGAAAGAAACACATACACACACGCCGCAGCTGCGGGGGCCTTTCGGGGTTTCAGGGGGACTTTCAGGCTGACTCTGGAAACATTATAGAGAAGAGACGCCTCTGCAGCCCAGTGCAGCGCTATCCTCAAAACCTAGGAAGGCGGGAAGCTAATGCCCTTTCCTTTCCGCCCGGATGCAGGACTGGATGGAAGGCGTCCAACCTGATAAATTATGGTGTAGAAGAATGGCCTGTGTAGATGAGCTCTGGGTACTAAAGTTGTGAGACCAAAGAGGACGGTGGGCCGCCTGCCACACCTCCTCCTGGCTGGGCCGCCTTCTGGCTGCGCGCGATGGGCTCGGTCGGACCACGATGAGCACTACTACAGCGCCCCCTGCTGCACGGCAACCACAATGCTTGGAAAACAGACCTGTAGAGGGCTGACTGACCCCGCCCCCCCCTCCGCCCTCGAAGGGAAGCATCTAACTAGCGAGCTTTCCAGGACTCAGGCAAGAAATCGAATCCCCTGGATGTCAGGAAGTGGCCTGAAAAGTAAATACTGTGGTTTGAGTGTCAGCGAAACACAGCTCCATCTTTTCCTGATTTCACAAAAAAATCTGTGTAGACACAGATGAAGTGATGAATATTTATTATATCTATTATGCCATGCACGACGGCCCATTTTTGTTCCCTGGGATACGGAAGCATACATAAAAGAGAGTTGTATCTTTAAAGGCAGAGACTGATCTTTTACCTTTTTTTTAACTCCATAACCTCTGCTTATTGTTGAAAAGTATAAAAAACCCTGGTAGTTAACCCATCAAGTTCCTCTGTATCTGTATCCCTCCACTGCATTTATATGTTAATATTGGATCCTAGTACACTGGCTGAAGAGCACCCAGGAGTTGGAGTCCCCACTGTGCTGTTACTACCTGAGAAGCCTTTGGCCAGTCACTTAACCTCCTTGTGCCCCTTTTTTTTCTCACCATTATGAACAGTGATGAAAATAATACCTATTTATGCATACTATTATGAAGAGTAAAGTAATTAAGGTGTGAAATACCTAGAAGCAATAGAAGTGTTATTATTATTATTATTCCCTCCAACTTTCTCTTTTCCTTTTAGTTGCTAACTAAAACCTAGATCTATACCTCCAAAATGCAGACCATGACATCCACCCTACTCCAGTGCTCGTCCAAAATGCCTTCACTTCCTGGATGGACTAAGGCAGTACCTTTCTAAGTGGTCTTATTTCTACTCCTGCAGTTCCCCACTACCCCACATTCTTAACTTCAGGTATTAGAAGATTCTTTTGAAAACCTACAATCTCTCTACTTTAAAATGTTCAATGATTTCCTGATGCACATCAAATAAAACTGTGAGTCTTACCATGGCCAGCCAGGCCCTCATCTGGCCCTGACCCTTCTCTCCCCTGACATTGCATCCGCAATACAGACACCCTTCTCCTCAGATACCACTTTCTCCTCCTTCCTCATGGGCTGCCTTCTCAGACCTTCCCTAGCCCCTTCTCAGCATTCCCATCTTAGTTCAAATGCTCTCCCCGGAGAGGTTTTCCCACCTCAGTCATCTTTGTCTCATTATCCTGATGATTTTCTTCAAAGCATGCATTGTATCTGGAATCCCCGCTAGAACGACAGCTCCAAGAGGGCAGGAAACTCATCAGCCTGGTGTTCCACATAATACCCAGAGCCTGTAACATCTGGACAGGTAGAAGAAACTAAAAACAACACAAAATGTTGACGAGAAATGAACAAATAAATGTGCTTAGCAGAAACTCTATAGCAGCTGAAAATCCACAGATTTTTATCATGAGAGAATAAGATAAGCTGATTTGTTGTCCATGTCAAACAGTGAAGAATTAACACAGGAGAGGGGGAGGAAGTAGGTTAAAAATTCTTAAGGTGCATCAGCTCTGCAGGAAAACCTGCGGTAAGTCACACACAGACAGCTCTCTTCAATAATTAAGAGAACTCAGAAGCATGAAAGTAGTAGAGAGGTTTGGGTTCAGCGTGCTTAAAGCTTGTAAGCACTTCCAGAGCTGTCTTCACTTCAAGGCTCCAATAGTCTTAAATAAATATTTTCTACACTTCCCCTCCACCTCCTCCTTTTCTCCTCTCCCTACCCCCAACTCCAGGGGATTGGGAGCTTGGGAGATGGTGAGAAATGTACATTGTGCTCTCCCTGATGAACGGAAGGCTGAAAAACCAGCTGTGTTGCTTTTAACAAATTTTCCTCTTTTAATCTGACGTGGGTCTCAATATTCTCCCAATGCATTAAACCTTGGTTGCTTTCAGACTACTCTCCAAGGCCTGAGAAGCAGCCAATGTCTGCGTTTTCCCCCTTCCTTGAACACCAGTGGGGGAGAGCGGAATCGGTTAAAAGATGTCATCACTATCCTTGGAGATCATTTCAAACCTGGGGACATTGCTTTTTAGTTTATTAAGGTGTACTCACCCATTGTGAGATTGCTACCTCAGTTCTGAATGTATGTATTCTATTTAAAGCTACCGTTGCTCTCCACAGATGAAGGAAATTAGGCTGGTTGGCTTGACTTTTCTACCTTAGACACAAGACTGGCCAAAAAAGTGCTAAGCCCTTATTTTCCCAAAGTAGGTTCCACACATCTGCTACCTCACCACTTCCTCAATGAATTCTTTTTTATAGTCGCCCCGACCTACCCTGCATTTGTTCTGCATTCCCAGGCCTTTGTTGTATAATTCATACCTTTGCGGTGCCAGGTCCTCGGGGTAAAGATTTCCTTATTTGCCTAAGACATTTTTAGTTTATTGTGCAATACCATCTTCCCTTTGGGTGTTGCATAAATATTAACTAAAAATCCACATCTGGTCTTAGTCTTCATTTCTATTTGTCCTAATATAACTTCTCTTTGAACAATTCATTTGGAAAGTGTGCCAAGGGTGAAATGTGGCACATAAATTCTCCTGCTGCACAGAATGCCTTTTAAAGTACCCACAGATTTGGTTATTTATGAACAGAAGATTTGCACCTCTTCCTTGCTCTCGCAATTCTAAAATTGTACCAGGCCAAAGTAATTACAATCTCCCATATGTTTTGTGAAAAAGGTATCCAAGAATCTCCTGCTAAAATCTTAACAGATTGACTAGGAAGCAGAAAAACACTAGCCCAGCAGGTGAAGCTGCCTGTTTAGGGAGGTCAGAACAGAGCTCTCTGCTGGGGGACTCATAAGCTCTGGGCTTTACTCAGGAAATAACCCTGCAGGAGAAAAACAGCAGAGCGTGGATGAAATGTGGGTCAGGGAGCTGAAAGAGGCACACGCGAGGCACACACGCTGCTTGGTTAACTAATGACAGTAAATGCATTGGCTACACATGTTACATTTAGATGTTCCCAGCATACCATAAAATGCTGCCCTGCAATATGTAACATCGCTTTGTCCCCAAACTTGTGATCCATTAGGAATATAATTAGGACAATACAGCCACAGAAACAGATCCTGTCACCTCCGTCACAAACCCGGGGCTGTTAAGAACCAGCTGCTACTAAAATAATGATCACTTTAAAAATCTCACAGGCTCCCAGCTTTCAATTCAGTGGGGGTAGGGGAGGAGGGGGAGGGAGGAGGAGGGGGAGGAGTGTAGAAATAACACGTTAATAACCAGATATGGGTAATTGCAGAGATGTTCAGGCTAATGATAGAATTCAGAAACTCGATCAAGAAAAGCAAGGACAGCCTCCATCATAGAATCCCTCTCAGTGCATTCACAGGCACTGGTATAAACAGTGATCAAAAATATTCTAACCGCTTGAAAAATTGCACAAGCTCTTGGATAACAGAGTTTTGATAAGCCTCAGATTCTGTAAAATAAAAGATAAAGAGGAGAAAGAAGATTAATTTTGATGTGGACATTTGGTAAACCAGTTACTCAGGAATGTTGCCCTGGTACTCAGCCTAACACAGACCCTTTAATCCAGCCTTGTCCCCTAGAGCTTTCTGCAAAGGTGGCTTTATATCTGTAATGTCCAGTGTAGTAGCCATCAGCTCCCTGTGGCTAGTAAGCACTTAAAATGTGGCCAGTGTAACTGAGGAACTGAATTTTAAATCAATTTAAATTTACAGGGGGACATTGGCTAGTGGCTACTTAAAAGAGAATACTTATCAAAGCCATTGTCTATTCTTCCACCGGGAACGGCTGTAGTTCTGAACCTCTTGTGCTAGACTGGAGCCACCCATATGTGGCTTGCCTTTATTTATAAAATAGCCACCAGCCATCGAACTCTTTTTAGGCATTAGGCATTTCACTGAGCACGTTATGTTTAAGATTTCATTTAATCCTCACAACCGCCCTGGGAGATAGGTACCATTACTGTCCCTGTCTTAACAGGTAAGGATGTAGAGGTGTGGAGAGGTTTAGTAAATTGTTCATCATCTGGAGCCTCTAGTGGTGGAGCTGACGTTTGAATGTATGTCTTTTTTTTTTTTTTTTAAGATTTTATTTATTTATTTGACAGAGAGAGAGACATAACGAGAGAGGGAACACAGCAAGGGAAGTGGGAGAGGGAGAAGCAGGCTTTCCGCTGAGCAGGGAGCCCAACCAGGGCCCCGGGATCATGACCTGAGCCGAAGGCTGAAGCTTAACGACTGAGCCACCCAGGCGCCCCATGAACGTATGTCTTTTAACTCCAAAAGTCTATACTTTAACCACCATTCAATCCAATGTTGTTCCTTCTCCTGTTCGAAACACCACATCCCCATTAGGATCTACCTCAGGAGAAGGAACTCCTGGCTATTGCCAAGATGCTTTGACTAAATTCATCTTCTTCTTCTACCCTCCCTCAGATGAGTAGGGATAGAATATTTAAGATCTTCCCTTGTCAACCACTTTTACCTGATTTTTTCCCTAAAATCTGGTATCAAAACCTGCAAAGACTACACAGACTATATAACAGAAACGCTTCCCTATAAAATACCCACTCCACATATATTTTTTTAAAGATTTTATTTGTTTATTTGAGAAAGAGAGCAGAGAACAGGGAGGGGGCAGGGAGGAGCGGAGGGAGACGGAGAAGCAGCCTCCCCGCTGAGCAGGGAGCCTGACGTGGGGCTCGATCCCAGCACCTCAAGATCATGACCTGAGCTGAAGGCAGACATTTAACAGACTGAGCCACCTAGGTGCTCTTCCACATGTATTTTTTTAAAAATAGGGGCGCCTGGGTGGCTCAGTTGGTTAAGCAACTGCCTTTGGCTCAGGTCATGATCCTGGAGTCCCGGGATGGAGTCCTGCATCAGGCTCCCTGCTCAGCGGGGAGGCTGCTTCTCCCTCTGACCCTCCCCCCTCGTGCTCTCTCTCTGTCTCTCAAATAAATAAAAAATCTTAAAAAAAAACAAAAAACAAAAAAACAAACATGTATTCAAAGGCACCTGGGTGGCTCTGAGGGTTGAGCTTGCGGCTCTCAGTTTTGGCTCAGCTTGCGGTCCGGGGTTCCTGGGATCAAGCCCCACATTGGGCTCTGTGCTCAGCGGGGAGCCTGCTTCTTGCCCCTCTCCCTCTGTCCCTCCCTGCACACAGAAGTGCATGCTCTCTCTCTCTCTCTCTCTCTCTCTCCCTAAAATAAATAAATAAATCTTTTAAAAAAAAGATATATTCAAATCATGTACAGTTTTTCTGACATAATCCACATCATGTATTACAAAAATAGCTGAGATAAATAATGTAACCCAAACTCCAGCAAAGTAATGCAAGTATTAGTGCAAATCACAATTTGGAAAACCAAATACAGCATTTATAATTGACTTAATATTATTATGTTAAAAACCCCACTACAAATTTGCACCTCATAAAGCATTTTTAATCCATTTGTTATTGCTATCAAATGACTAGAACGTCTATTTGGAGTTTGGTTTATTAATCTAATGATAAATGACAGGAAATCAATGTATTTAAAACTTTTGCAATAGATTTAATTAAGTTGCCCATTTCAATGAATAAATATCTTATAATTTGTCATACTATTATTTAATAATTATAAATGAATGATATATTTATAGCCTTGCATATAGACTTCCATCACCCTATACTTTTTTCCAAATGCTCTTTCTTTCTTTTTTCGTCCTTTTGAATTTATTCTTTTTTTTTTTTTAAAGATTCATTCATTTATTTTTGAGAGAGTGAGAATGAGAGAGAGAGTACATGAGCGCGGGGAGGGTTAGAGGGAGAAGCAGGCCCCTGGCCGAGCAGGGAGCCCGATGCGGGACTCGATCCCGGGACTCCAGGATCATGACCTGAGCCGAAGGCAGCCACTTAACCAACTGAGCCACCCAGGCGCCCTTGAATTTCTTCTTTTATTTTTGCATATTTTGCTCCAATGAAAGCATTTACACCTTTTTTTAAATTAGAGTATAATTGATACATAATGTTACATTCATTTCAGGAAAACATTTAAATCTTAACACACAAAACAAAGTCACCCTCACATATGTGAGGATCTGCCCTGAGATAGACAAACTACTAAGAAAACAGGTTGTCTGCAATGGTAGATTTGAAGCTAAGACATTCATTTTCTTGGCAGTCAATTTGAAAGTCAGCCCCCAATTGAAGTGGACAAATGATGAAGACATTAGATTCATCAACTCCAAGCTGATTTTTGGCCAAGTGTCTCCTGTAATTTATATTGCGAACATGAAATACAGGCAAACACGGATCTGCTTTCTGTCACTAAAGATGAATTTGCATTTCCTAGAATTTCATATAAATGGAAATAATGCTGTGTACTTCTTTTGATGAGGGGGACTTCTTTCACTCAGCATCATTATTTTGAGATTCTTCAATGTTTTTGTGTGTATTAATAGTTCATTTATTTTTATCTCTGAGGAATATCCTATTTGTATGGCTGTACCGCAATTTTTTTATCCATGTATCTGTTGATGAGGATTTGAATTCTTTCCAGTTTCTGGCTACTGCAAACAAAGCTGCTGTGACCATTCATGAGAAGTCTTTGCATGGACACATGCTTGCATCTCTCTTGGGTAAATGCATAGGAGTGGGATGGCTGAGTCATTCAGTCCCATTGTGTTTGCTATTTTAAGAAACTGCCAAGCTGTTTTCCAAAGTGGTTAGATCACTTTACATTCCCACAATCAGCTTGTGACAGTTCCACTTACTCCACATTCTTGCCAACACTTGGTAGAGTCAGTCTTTTTAATTTTAGACCTCCTACCAGGGGTGGCGTGATATCACATTTTAGTTTTGTCCTTCCCCTAATACCAACTATGTTGAGCATCTTTCCATGTGCTTATTTTCAACCCGCACATCTTTGGCGACAAGTCTGTTCAAATCATTTGCCCTATCTCTTTTGTTGTTGTGATTGTTGCCTTCTTTTTTTTTTTAAGATTTTATTTATTTATACGCCAGAGAGAGAGAGCACAAGCAGGGGGAGTGGCAGGCAGAGAGAGAAGCATGATCCCCACCGAGCAAGGAGCCCCACGCAGGACTCAATCCCAGGACACTGGGATCATGACCTGAGCGAAAGGCAGACGCTTAACTAGCTGAGCCACCCAGGTGTCCCTGATTATTGGCTTCTCAAAGCAAAATCATGAACTCTCAGTTCTGCAGTGACAAGTCCAGCATGCCTCAACTGTGTTTCTCAGCTCAAGGTCTCACTTGATGGACATAAAGGGTATAGAACAGCTGGGCTCTTATCTGGAGGCTCTGGAGAAGAATCCACTTCCCAACTCTTTCAGCTGTTGGCAGAACTTAGTTCTTTGCAATTGTAGGACTCGAGCTCTGCATTTCCTTGCCTCAGATTTTAGAGGCTGCCCGCCTTCCTTTTACAAGTTCCCCTCCATTTGCAAATTAGCAACAGCACTTAGAGTCCTTCCATGCTTCAAACCTGACTTTTTTTTTTTTTTTTGCCCATTTAAAAAATTGCATTGTCTTCTTCTTATTAAATTTTGGGAGAGTTGTTTTGAAATACAAGTCTTTTATTAGATACATAATTTGCAAACATTTTCTTTCAACTTTTGGCTTGTCTTTTCATTCTCTTAATGATGTCTTTCAAAGAGTAGATAGACATTCTTAACTTTGAGTAAAGTTGATCTTTTTTTTTTTTATCATGCTTTTGATGTTGTCTCTAAGAAATGTTTGCTAAACCAAGGTTACAAAGACTTTCTCCTGCTTGTTGTAGAAGTATTATAGTTTTGGGTTTTAGAGTTAGCTCTATAACCATTATGACTTAGTTTTCATTTATGGGTGAAGTATTGCTTAAAGTTCTCTCTCTCTCTCTCTCCCATCTTTGATTATTTAATTGTTCCAGCATTATTTGCTAAAAAAGTCTATTTTCTCCACTGAATTGTCTTGGCATCTTTATCAATTGACATATATATGTAAGTCTATTTCTGGATATATATTCTGTCCATCAATCCTTTTGTCTATTTTTATGCCATAATCAAAGAGCCTTGATTACTGAAGCTTTTTAAGTCTTGAAATTGAGTATTGTAATTTTTAGAAATGTATTCTTTTTCCAAGTTGTTCCCTACCTCTGTTTAATTACAATATTTTTTGTATTGTATTTCCACTTGCTATTATAAGCCCCTATTATTTGGGTTCATTTTCTTTCACGTCTTCTTGATTTATCTATCTATTTCTCAGGTATATTTATATGTAAGTATATGATTGTGTATGTGTGGGTATTTAAGTCTAAAAAATGTGATTGTGTCTGTTCTTTGAGTGAGTTCTTGGTATGAGAAGTAGAGTTAACATTTATGGCCTAAGATATCAGTTAGTAAAATATGCAGGGTAGGATTAAGATATGCAGGTGTCACCCCTCCTAAGCAATATCCTTAAAATATCTGCTCAACATGTATTTCTCTTTTTGTTCAAAATAAAAAAATTATATGCATTGGAAGTAACACAACACATAAGCTGGAATTATTGCTCAGATCTGTACTGTCATATGGACAGCACTAATCACTAGCATTCACAAAAGATAAGTGACTTTAATGTATATATTTACAAGTTTTTTCTGGTATTTTCAGTTTCTCTTCTCTCCCATCCCCCATCCCCCACACCCTTTCATGCATTCATGCCAGCAAAACATTTCCCATTCTTCTATGGTTCCTGTTCTATCATAAGTTTTATTTTGTGATGTTTCAGGACAAGATAGCATCTTTGAAAATTTCTTACGATGTTTAAACTTCAGTTGTAAATCACTGGTTCTCAGCAAACAGCATATATCATGTGCTGTAGTCAGTTTGAACATTTCAGCTGACAGCAACTACAGACCTCAGTCTCAGTTGAGACTGGCCAGTTACTGCACCATGCCACCTACTTACAGAAATATGCCCCAAAAATACCCAGTGGAGATAGGTTGATTCTGACCCAAAGTGACTTTTGAGTTGCAATTCAAGGGAGCAATCATCTTTACATTTATGAAAAGAGTCAAATATGAACTATATTTCCCAATTTGTTTCAGTTATGATTTTGTATTCCCAATGGAGCAGAGTACTGGGCATCCGCCAGGCTAAGCCATCCTTTAACTTGGCTTTGGGTACAGGTGCCAATCATTTGCCCAAGTAATACTACTAAAAGCCACGCATGATGGCTGCCCCTATGTATGCCTGTGCTTTGTTTGAATACAATGTTTTTCCTAATCTCCTTCCCATCTCCCTGTCTCTCGTACCCACAGCCATATTAAGTAGGGTTTCTGATGTGGGGACAGAGAAAAAAAAGGGGTTTATATCTGTTGAGCCCCTACTATGTAACTACTGGTACTGTGCCAGGTATTCTAAATATATTATATAATTCAATTCCCACAATAGTCTGGCCAAATAAGTATTATTACTGTCTTCTCACAAATGACAAAACTAAGGGTCAACAATATTAAGTAATCTGTGCTGGATGGCACAACCTAGTAATTGATGATCAGGATAGTGTGCCATTTCTGTGTTGTTCCTGAAGCCTTTTATGTTAAATCTTATACAGTGTCCATCTTATTAACAATATTGAGAACCATCTTCAAAATCAAGTAACTCTTTTAGATTCTCTCCTTCTTTAAGCCCTTCATAAAATGATGAAGGAACAGCTTTTGGAAGGACCCTAAAACGTCTTTTTGTTTTTTGCTCTGGTGAGATTCTTGTGAGATAATGGAAGGGAAGGAGATAGACGCATGGGTCATACAAACAAAATCATGTTTAGGTTTTGCGTAAATAAAAATGGAGGCAAAGCCCAGAGGGCTACTGAATTTTGGCAGGATATGAAGAATTTGGAATATAAAAGATACAATACTACAGGTAGTGAATTCCTGCCAAGAACACCAAGAAGCTAAGACTCAGGCAGGGAAAGGACTAACTCCCACTGTTGGAAATTTTTATCTCCCAAGCTAGTATTGAGAGTCAAGCGAGGGGATACCACTCTGCACAGATAGACATGGAAGAATACCTTTTAAAACGATTTTGTAGATAGAGAAAAATTAGCCTTTTACCTTGAGGCCAGACGTAGAGATAAAAGAATACAATGTATACATGAAGATATACAAATTACATTTCCTATCTCTTCGTCTTATTCAAAATACCTCTTAAAAATCATGTTTTATAACAGAAACACCAGATAACAAAGAAGTAAAAATTGGCTATTCATCCCTGGAAAGCGTTCAGAGATTCTGGAAACAATTATTCAATAAAAGTAACTCGAAAATTCCTTAATAATATGTATAGAGACTCTTAAAGAATTCTAGAACTATATAATACTAAATAAACAATTATTCATTAAAAGTGATGCTGGGAGTGATTGCCAGGGGCTAGGGGAGGGGAGGTAGGGAGCTCCTGTTCAATGGGTATAGAATTTCAGTCCTACAAGTTAAAAAAATTCTAGAGATCCAATGTACAAGAATATGCATAGAGGGGTACCTGGCTGGCTCAGTCGGTTAAGCATCTGCCTTCAGCTCAGGTCACGAGCCCAGGGTCCTGGGATTGAGCCCAGGGTCAGTCTCCCTGCTCAGCGGGATACCTGCTTGTCCCTCTTCTTCTGCCCCTCCCCCCACTCATGCACGCACGCACGCGCTCTCTCTCTCCCTATCTCTCTCAACTAAATAAAATCTTAAGAAAAAAGAATGTGCATAGAGTTAACAATACTGTGCTGTACACTGAAAAATTGTTAAGAGGGTAGATTTCATATTATGTGTTTTACCATAATTTTTTTTAAATAATTCTGGGAAATCAATTAGTAGTGACAATGAATACTTGCAGAATACCCTTTCTTATGCCATTTCAGATTGTCAGATACCATTCAAACTAAGAATTATTATTCACATGTGTCTTTTCAAAGTTACCCCACTAACTATATTTTTTAAATACACAGTACAGTGCATCTCTATAATACGGACACTTATTTCAATAAGCTGACTGTTGGTAAAATAATTTCAGCAAAATAGGAGCATGTATTGGGGTGCCTGGGTGGCTCAGTTGGTTAAGCGACTGCCTTCGGCTCGGGTCATGATCCTGGAGTCCCGGGATCGAGTCCCGCGTCGGGCTCCCTGCTCAGCGGGGAGTCTGCTTCTCCCTCGGACCCTCCCCTCTCTCATGCTCTCTGTCATTCTCTCTCTCTCTCTCTCAAAAAGTAAATAAAATTAAAAAAAAAACAATAGGAGCATGTATTTAGAGGTAGATTGATCTGCTGGCTATTTTTCTAATGGATATAAGCAGGAAGTAATATGAAACTATAGTTAAAATCAAAGCATTTGCCTGAATATCAACAAAATAGATTTTCCACCAAAGCATTTTCTTTGGGGAGGTCATTTCCTCACTCAGATCTGTCAGTGGAGCTAAAATATTAAAGATAGTGCCTTTTCAACTTCTTTCAAGATACATCTCCAAAAGCTGGTGAAACAAAAGCAAAAATGAACTTCTGGGGCTTCATCAAGATAAAAAGCTTCCGCACAGCAAAGGAAACAGTCAACAAAACAAAGAGGCAGCCCACAGAATGGGAGAAGATATTTGCAAATGACACTACAGATAAAGGGCTGGTATCCAAGGTCTATAAAGAACTTCTCAAACTCAACATCCCAAAAACAATCAAGTCAAAAAGTGGGCAGAAGATATGAAAAGACACTTCTCTGAAGAAGACATACAAATGGCTAACAGACACATGAAAAAATGTTCATCATCATTAGCCATCAGGGAAATTCAAATCAAAACCACATTGAGATACCACCTTATACCAGTTAGAATGGCAAAAATGGGCAGGGAAAGAAACAACAAATGTTGGAGAGGTTGTGGAGAAAGGGAAACCCTCTTACACTGTTGGTGGGAATGCAAGTTGGTACAGCCACTTTGGAAAACAGTGTGGAGGTTCCTCAAAAATTTAAAAATAGAGCTACCCTATGACCCAGCAATTGCACTCCTGGGTATTTACCCCAAAGACACAGATGTAGTGAAAAGAAGGGCCATATGCACCCCAGTGTTCATAGCAGCAAGGTCCGCAATAGCCAAACTGTGGAAAGAGCCGAGAGGCCCTTCAACAGATGAATGGATAAAGATGTGGTCCATATATACAATGGAATATTACTCAGCCATCAGAGGAGATCATGCTAAGTGAAATAAGTCAAGCAGAGAAAGTCAGTTATCATATGGTTTCACTTATTTGTGGAGCCTAAGGAATAGCATGGAGGACACTAGGAAAAGGAAGGGAAAAATGAGGGGGGTGGAATTGAAGGGAAAGGTGAACCACGAGAGACTATGGACTCTGAGAAACAAACAGGGTTCTAGAGGGGAGGGGGAGGGGGGATGGGTTAGCCCAGTGATGGGTATTAAGGAGGGCACGTACTGCATGGAGCACTGGGTGCTATATGAGAACAATGGATCGTGGATCACCACATCAAAAACTAATGATGATGATGTATTGTATGGTGACTAACATAACATAATAAAATTTAAAAAAATAAAGATAGTGCCTTTTTAGGAAAAGAGTCAATAAAAATGATTTCTACTTCCTATGATTCATTAATTGCCACTTATTATTAACTTGTAGCGCCCCGAAATTTAAGTGGCTCCTTGGCTCCTTGATTATGCTTCTCCCATGTCATATAAAGACAAGTCTTTGGAAGGTACAAACTAGTAAGAACAGGTAAAAAGTGCATTACACTTGACAGTTCCTTGAAACTCAAGTTCCAAATCCAAAACTTTTTTCTTTGAAATCTCATATAATGTCAGTATTACCGACAGCATTGGAAACCATCTTTAGAATGTAAAAGTAATCTAGAATTGAGTTTCAGGACTGGAAAGAATATATCTTAACTTCCTCCTAAGATCTTGGGTTCAGAAATTTGTATTTTCATAGACAAAGCTGATCCATGTAATAGAGATTTGTTTTTACACCTGATACTAAAGTACAGGACACAATATCAGCCATTCGGCATTGTCACAAAAACGGTCTATATTAAGGTAATTGCAGAATCACAGGACCCCAGATTCACTCATAGGGAATAGCAGTATCAAGAGTCTTAAGATGTATAGTAAAGATTTTCCAAAATTCATTTAATATCTACATCCACCTGAAATAAGTTAATAAAAATTTGCATAATGTTTTAATACAAACTTTGCCCATGAATATCAGGTCAAACATCATCATAGTTAAAGTTAAATTAAACCTCACCAATATATTGGACCTATAAATTAAAACCATAATAAATAATTTCCCCAACAATCCCATAAATGCACTTTAAAAATATGCCATGACATAGCACTATTTTAAAATCATTCAGCCTATGTCTTCATGAGCTCCACTCAGCTATAATCACAAATCACAAATGCCCTTTCATTCAGATTCAACTTCAACCCAAAACAGAAACTATTCTCACCATGGAAGAAATTACATCAGCACCATCAGTGAGTGGAAGGGACCTGGGGTCCACATGCTTCCTGTTTGTTTCCCACCATTTGCCTACTGAATCAGTGCTTTCCCACACCCCTGTTGTGTTGACTGAACCTATGTATATATCCAGACATCTGCTTTGGGTTTTTCTCATCATTTCACAGTCCATGTGCATATAGAGCTTTTCCCTGCACCCAAGCTCACTTGGCTGGGGCCCTGACATCCTCCTCATTTTGACAGGCTTGTCAATGGAGTCTGAGCTCTGTTACCTGGACCCTCCTGCTACTCGAGGAGGTTCTGCTATACATCACTTGAAACCACAGTTCCATCCATCTCTTGACTCCTAGTATAGCCTGATACCTATGGACTCCTTTGGCTGTGTTCCCACCAAGCAGATTGAATCTCTTCAGATAGCCATACCTACTGGAATGAAGCCCAAGTTTATCAAACGTCTTTGGGCTCTGTATGGTGGACCGTAACAGAGTCCCCTCATGAAGTAGCCCAACAGCTGGGGTAATTTTTTGTTCCACAGTAACCACTTTTTCACCACCTTCAATTTTGTGTTCCTTAGGTCCCAGTATACTTTGCTTGTTTATATGTTCCCATTCATGATTCTGTCAATGCTCACAACTTTAGTGTGGTATTCTCAACTGATGCATGTGGCAGCTAGATAATGTTGTGGAATATTAAACAATTTATCTCTTTTAAATTTGTATTTGTAGATCTGGTGATACAATGTGATACTGATTCTTTACATTGGCAACTACATGGACCTTGAATGGTAGGATTATTTATTGATTTTTATTTATAATAATAATCTTATTTAATAAGATTTATTTAAATAATTTTGATTTAAAGTATTTTATTTACTAATTATAATTTGTATTTTTCCTTAGAATGAATATTTTAGAACAATTATCATTTAGTTTGAAAATGAAATAACTTATTTATATTTTTTACATAAATTCGTATTTTCAATGAAAGTGCATTCAAATTTTGTGCTTTGAATATAATTACATATTTAATTATTCAAATCATTGTTGTTACCTATATAAAATCTTGATTTCAAAAACATAACAAGTTTACTGAGAGGAATTCAAGAAAAATTTTATAGAAAACATATAATAATGTATGTATTATGGTTCTTCATTTTATGACTTATGAAGACATCACTACCCCATCAACTGGACACCCAACATGAGCAATAGTAATTAAATTTGTTCAGCTTTGGTCTTTTGCCAAATTAAGTTATATGAAAAAAACCTAGCTGTACACATAATATCTGATTTTTTTGTTATGAAAGTGTATTTGTCACAATAGAAGGAAAGAACTGTTTTCTTGGTTTCAAAGGTGGATGGTATGTAGTCTTCCATTTATGCTCTTACCCTGGGCTCTGCAAATGTCAGGGGTAGGCCTAGGAGCTAAACACTAATGTACTTAAAATAGAGTAATAGAACATGGACCCTAATTTCTCTTAATTTTACCTGTTGTTATTTGTCTGTTTGTGTTGATGGAGGTGAAAGTGGGATTCTTCTTCTTACTCTAGCATTTATGTGAGCCTCTGATTACTGATGTGAGAGGTATTTCGAACTCTTTTCTAAACAATGTCACAGAAATACTCATTTGTTTTGCTTGATTTTTCTGTGGAATACAATATTTCATATGAGAAGATGATTTCTCTTTATGGGTAGGTTTCCTGCCCTTGAAGCAAAGAAATGCTGTGATTTGTCAGGATGTGATGCAGGTGGAGGGGTTATGTGTGGGTCATTATCTGTGTATCCTCATTTCTTGGCAGCTTTGTTGTCCAGTAGAGAAAAAACTTAAAGAACAGCTGAAATCTGTTTCTTATCATATTTTCCAGAGAATGGAGCAAGTCCTCTTGTCATCTGTTGGCTCAGTATCCATCCAGGCCGTTTGTTCTGTTAAGATTTCCCTTGAGATAAAAACACTGAAAGACAACTTCATTCCTTTCAAGCTCCAGTCCTTTGCATAACACCTGCCCTGTAAATGCACGTCACTCCAGGAGAATTGTTAAGTTGTCCAATTCTCAAGTGATCTGGTTTAAATTTTTAATTTGTAAAATAAAAATACTTTATTTCATTCTTTCACCATACACCAATACCATCACCCAACAATCATACCCACCCTGTTATTTCGCTTTCCCTGCATATTCTGTATAAATCTGGCATTATGAACTATGGAAATGGTGTGTGCAAAACATACATTTTCAGAAGATGGTGTTCATATATCATGCCGGGCACTTTTTGAATGAACATCCTACACCAAGGTAAGTCATTATGAGGAGAGAAGACCGCCTGGGAGAGAAGGACGTCAGTCGGGTGGATGGTATGACTGTGTGCAGCGACATGTTCCTTTCTCCAAGGTGCAGGGGTAGCTCCAGCATTCTCGCTGCATTCCCGGTTGGTCAGTGGTATGCTGCCTCCCTAAATTCTGCAATTTCAATTACAGTCACTGTTCTAACACACTTCCTGTCAGGAAGGGTTGTGTGGATGTGTCAGTTAAAACAGCTGTTGCATCTGATGTGTGCGAAGCTGTGATCAGGAGAGCAAAGAGGCTTTCCTGGATATTGCCAATGTAGAAGTTAGAGAGTTGCCAAACAAACCAACCACATTCTTTTGAAGGATTCCCAACTGCTCCTTATTTATTTTAATATATTCCTATACCCTGCCACAATTTGTTTATTAATTTTCAAAAGACAGGGGCACCTCGCGGGCTCAGTCAGTGGAGCATGTGACTCTTGATCTCAGGGTTGTAAAAGTTCGAGCCCCACATTGGCTGTAGAGATGACTTAAACCCTTTAAAAAAAAAAAAAAGACAACCTGGTTATACTTATTTTGAGCTTTTTCAGGTTTCCCAGACATGCCAATTAGAACTCACAGATGGACTCCTCTCAGTGATTAAAGACTGATTGCTTTGGTCAGTTGTGTTGTATGGATAAAAACAGCACCTCAACAGCCACCCAGTGGACACTCTGTTAGCATGATGCTTTCACCTAATTCTTGGTTCCTGCTTTTAGGAACACACAAAAACTTGCTCCCTGATAGGCATTCTGATCCCAAAACAATCTTTATTTTTTTTCTTTAAATAATAAGATGATCTGTTTATTCATTCCTTTTCTAGGCAGAGAAGAAATGAGAATTTTCTTCTCCCCACTGTTAAGCCAGGCACATTGTTTGACCCTCTCTTTCACTTCCACGTTGAGCATAAATATTTTTAAAAATTCAAACAGCTTGAAAATATCCAAATAGATTGAAAAAAAGCCCAGATTTTTACTCTTGTTATGGTTAAAGGCAAATTCTCGAAATAGTCCTGGAACCCAGTGGTTGCATAGTAAGTACTTGCTGGACTGAATTATTGCACCCTTTCCCTGCATTTATCTCTGCAAGAGACCATTTAAAAGAAAGTATCAGTTTGAATGTTGATTTTTTTTTTATTTAAGAAACTTGGTTTATGGGCGCCTGGGTGGCTCAGATGGTTAAGCATCTGCCTTCAGCTCAGGTCATGATCCCAGGGTCCTGGGATCGAGTCCTGCATCTGGCTCCCTGCTCCTTGGGAGCCTGCTTCTCCCTCTGCTTCTCTCTCCCTCTGTCTCTCTCATGAATAAATGAATAAAATCTTTAAAAAAAAAAAAGAAACTTGGTTTATGATAAAGTCCAACTTAATAGCATATTATGTTAAATTGTTAACTATTAGAAAATGATGAGTACCAACAGCAGAAAGAAATATGCTACAGTTACTTATTTATACACACAGTGTCCCTATTTTTATATATTTTTTCAGTTACTAAAATGGAACTATAAACCAGAGGGCAACGCATTTCTTTTTCTCTACCACCAGATGCATATAATGGAAATGTTGCTCACAAGGAGGACATTTGTTATTTCATATGTGATCACCAAGAAACAGATGGAGAGTGATTATGTGGTCCTTGTCCTGCTGACTGTTTTAAAGCAAATAAATGTTCATCTTTATTCTCTGAGTTTTGATTAATATACAGTGATCACTTAGAATGAGTAAGGTGCAGCTGCAGAAAGGTATGATTATCATCAATATAAAGTGATGTTGGGAGATTAAGCCCATTTAGTTCTGTTAGGCAAATCTTGGTAGAAGTAACTCGACCACAGCTTAGTGTATAGTGAAGCAGCTATATGAGATATCCAAAAGTTTTTGTATGAAGTGGAAAAATTCATTAGATTATTCCATCTATGATTTGTTTAGAGAAGTTTTACTGAGTTCTCTAAATTTACAAGATGCTGGGAATATAAGGATGAGTAAGATGTAGCAGAGTTCCATTTATCAAAGAACAGGAAAAAGAGGTGGCTCACATTACCCCTCTGGTATTTTGCCATGGGTGGTCCAGCTTAAGCCAAGTTTCTAAGAACAAAGGCACTTGGTCAATAGTTGTCCAATAGGTGACTATTACCCAGAAGGTAAGGTGACCCTCGAGGAGGGTTAATAAGATTAATAGAAATTCATGATTTTCGCCCTTTGGCATTTAATCTCTTGGTCCTCTTACTCTTCAGCCATATTTTTGCATTCTTTCCTTCTCTCATATGCAGACTTCTTTCCTATTCTAATGCTTTATTACACTGGGCATAAATCTCACTTCCCTCTCTTCTCTTTCTCATGCTATTTTAGTGGACTTGAATCTTAGTGCCCCAAATAAGGTGAAAGGGAACATCTCTTGTTTAATTAATTAAAATAAGAAACCCAACCAGAGTCCTATCTCACTGGGTCCTTTGGAGATGAAAACTCAATCATTTGGTAGGCAACCACTCTTTTCCCTGGGGCTTTCCTGAGTATCCTGTGGTTTATGTGGCTGACTAAAATGGAAGAGGAGCCCTTCACGCTCAGCCTATCCTGGTTGCTGTAGATAATTCTCATTGTCTAAGCCCAGATGAGCCCTTGAAACGTAGCAGTCTTTCTGCAATGCTTGGGGTCTCAAGAAAGTAATTGGTGCCAAAACCTCAGAGCCTAGTGTTCAGCCTTCCAGGGTCTGCCAAGCATTTTTTTTAAAAGATCTTGTCACTTCTTTCAGGTAGTGGAAGGGAGTGGGTTGAACATGACTGTGAATCCCATTCATCCCATGAACCTTTAATCTTAGATACGAAAGATATTTTAATCTATGAGTTTAGACAGGAAGAATTAGTCTTCAGACGGTTTATCTGTGCACCACAAATTCCTCTTAAGGCAAGGCCTCCAAAGGCCCCGGATAACTTTTCAGATCTAGGGATTATATATATATATATATATATATAATTATAAATAACAAACATAAGACAATATTTCATAATTATTTTGTTTCTCTCTGAGGACTTAACCCTTTGCTTCATCTGATTTCTTTTTCTTTCTTTCTTTTAACATAAAAATGGAATGCTTGCTAGGGGCCAGCCTCACAGAAATCCTGAGAGGTCAATTTTATTAATCCCATGTGAGAGTTGAAGAAACTAGAGGGTAGAAAAGATATATGACGTAGCAGAGCTGAAATGTGTGTCTCCTTACCAGTTCCAAAGGAAGTGTAGTTTAAAATGGAGAGAAATGTCCAATGTGGGACTAGAACTCCTGTACTGTTGCCCAAGTGCCTACAAAATGGGTGATCTTGACAAAGATGCTTAACCTCTTAGATCCCTAGTTTCTCCTCCAGAAATTGAGCTACTTGCTACTCAGATAGTAAATGAGATGATGGACAATAGACTAGTTGGCAGTACTGTACAGACATAAGACACTTAGAACATTATTTGACATTGTGGATCCACAAATTACACATCCAAGGTGATCAGTGTTTGTGGGGATTAGTTAGTCCATGAGATGATGGAGCTATCCCCAGGAAATCAGAAAAAGAGAATCTCTATATAGAATAATAGGGATCTGATTCCAAGTGGGGAGGTGATTAGGTGGACACAGAAGGAAGTAATAGGCTCTCCCCCGAAGATCAAAATTTATGGTAATTCTTAGCAAAGTGAGCAGAGCATGAAAAATCATAATCAGTGATCCCACACTCCTAAAGTTATAAGAGATAGTCTCTAAGCATGACTGAATCAGGAAATTAAGAAAAAAACAGAGGGCGCCTGGGTGGCTCAGTTGGTTAAGGGACTGCCTTCGGCTCAGGTCATGATCCTGGAGTCCAGGGATCGAGTCCCACATCGGGCCCCCTGCTCAGCAGGGGGTCTGCTTCTCCCTCTGACCCTACCCCCTCTTGGGCTCTCTCTCTCTCACTCTCTCTCTCTCTCTCACTCTCTAAAATAAATAAATAAATAAAAGCTTTAAAAAAAATAAACAGAGACCAAGTGAAGAATCATCTAGGAAGAATCTATGTACATTAAAATCAAATTTAGAAATCTAAGCACCTTGACAGAGCGAATTATAGACTATAAATGAAAATAGAATGGAAGTATGTGTTACAACTAAAGACAAAAGAAAACACAAAAACTTAAGGCCCCAAGTTGAAGAAATAACTTGAAAACCTGTAGTATTTTCTATTTTTACCATATCTAGCATGTTCCAGGCCCAGTGCCAGTATACTTGAAGGTAAGTGTTAGATGGTCACTCATGTGCCTCTACTCACTTTACATTCAGTCTGATGGAGAAATTATAGATTATATATATAATCTATATATAGAGATTATATATATAGATTATATAGAGAGATATAGATATATAGATAGATATAGATATATAGATATATAATATAGATTATATATATATAATATAAATTATAGCTCTTGCTTAATGTCAAAAAGACATTAAGCAAGAGCTTTTTTACTAGTAATAAGGAGTGCTCATTTTTACTGAGCATTTACTAAGTGCTTTACAGGAATTAATTAAACTAATCTCCTAATAATGTTTTGAGGTATGCTCTATTAATATCCCCATTTCACAGATGAGGAAACAGAGAGAGAGACAGACAGACAGAGAAAGGTAATGAAACAGAATGAAACAGAGACATGTAATAAGTGGCAGACCAGTATTTGAAACTAAGAAGTCCTGCTTCAGAACATGGCAATTACCTAGTTTGCTCTGAAGCTAGATTGGAGAATTTAACTTAGCCCCAAAGCCAGAGAAGACTCCTAAAGTAACAGCCCAGATCTAGATCTCTGGATCTACACTTGGTAAATGTGAGCTGACAGAGCATTATATGGAGAATTATTACCTGCCACAAACCCCAAAAAGCACCAAGAGGCCAAAAGGGCAAAAACCTGAGAAACAACTGGATTTTCCCCCAATTCTCTGATGTGTGCCATTTTGAACCAAGACTTTTAAAAATTAGTTTTGTCCCTACACATTGTCTTTCCCTTTTCTTCTAGTGGGCTGCAGATAGCTCTAAGCTAGGGGACAGCAGAACCCCAGATGAAATGATCTCAGTCTCTGAATGATGTGTGGAGGAAAGGCATTCAATACCCGCCCTGACCTGTTACTGAGAGACAAATCTTTACACACATTAGGGGCTTCTTTGTTATTGCGTTTAGCTTTACCCTACTGGGGAGTGGGGACAGAAAGGTCATTATCTTGGCGCAGTAGAGAAACATGGAATAATAGATGTCAGACTCTCTTCCTCTCACCAGGTATATAAATTGCTTCTCACCTGTGGGGACAGCCAGTGAGGAGGGTGAAAAAAAGAGTAGAAAGCCTTACTTCAATCTCTCCAGAAGGCAGAAGTTTCTATTTTGGGACAGAAAAGTGAGGAGGGTGAGAAAATTGTTTTTCCCATTCTGTAGGTATTATTGTCCTTGTTTGAGAGATGAGAAAATTGGGGTACAAGGAGGTTAAGTAACTTGTCTACATTTGCTTCTATTTATAATTTTATTTGTAAGACATAATTTGATTACATGACAGTAAAACAAAAGGTCTGAAAAGCAAAGTGTCAAATGTGAACATAATTATGGAGACGTGAACATACATTCATTTACTGAAGACCGAAATTAGGGAAGAACCTTTTGAAGCAAAATGCCTTTAACAATAAATACCTAAAACCCAATACCAATAGATTTGCCCATTATATTTCCCTGCTGTAAACATGAATCCCTGTGAAGTGTTTCACTACGAACCACTTTTCTCTCAAAAAGAACATCTAGAGAACACAATCAGAAATTAAGTCTTGACGTCTTGGTTTTGAAACAGACGTGTAACAGGTGTCTCACAAGTTTGGAATCTCTCCTGTAGGCGGGGTCTTCAACTACCAAGCAATGATTAATTCAGACCATGTTGATACCCCAGAATTTCACATAATGCTTATTCCCAACCATGTCCATCTTCCTCAAGGTTGAGGTGTCTCCAGTATCTCTACATAGCAATACCTTGCTTTTGGCGCCACGGAGACTGAATGTTGGGATGTAAAAATAAGTGAGTAGTACGGGGGGCTGCCAGTGGGGTCTGTAAGAGAGACTCTGGTGGGATGTGGCCCTCTCAAAGTGACAAAGGCTCTGACACTCTCTCCTGTAGGGTTCTGAGAGACCAACTCATCCTATCTGAAATGCACAGAAGTGAGATGACAGCAGAATGGAGATTTATTAATTTAAAATATAAAACTCACATGACCGGCACATTCTCTCCTCACACACACCCAGACACGAGAATCTAGGGCATGATCAGAAACAATGTTGAATTTATTTAGTGAAAGTACGGCAGAAATGGTGACACTTGACATCCCCAGGATGAGTATTTTCTCTTTTTGTGGTCAGGTCACCCCAAATCTGATGGTTTCTTGGAAGGCAGAAACCAGGGATGGGGTTTTGGAGTAAATGCTGAAACTTCTCCAGCTTTCCTGCCTGGCTCTCTATTTCTCACTCTATAGCCTCTCCCCAGACTGTCTCACCCACACACACTTACATCACTGAAAAATGAGGCAGGCGACTCACAAATTTGTAGCTCCCGGCCTCAACCTCTTCTCTGAGTTCCAATCCATATATCTAACTTTCTACTTGACATTTCCACTTGAACATCTCAAAGTCATCTCAAAATAAACATATCTCCCAAACCAACTCATGAGCTCCCCTGCCCCCAAACTCTCTCTCCTGCTGTTCTGTGTCAGCGAATGGCACTGCATTCATCTGGCTTCAGAAGACAGAATCCTTAGAGTCAATCTTGATAGTGTCCTCTGCCTTACCACCCTCATAATCAATTCCTTTCCAAATCCTATTGATTCTAGCTTCTAAAAAAAACAAAAACAAAAACAAAAAACAAAAAAAACTCACCACCTCTGCACTTCAATCCATTGTCATCAACAAAACTGTGTTCAAATTACCCTCATCTATCACCTGGCCAACTACAATAGCCTCCAACCAATCTCCATGCTTCCATTCTCCAATTTGTACTACAAATTACAGCACAATACTGTATGTAGCTACATATCGTAACTATGGCTTATTTAAAACATTTATCTGTACCTCCAACATTCATCCCTCCCTATTAGGATAAATAAGTGCAAATCTTCTAAATGCTACTTGAGGTTCTATATGGTCTCTGTGGCCCTCTCCAACTTCATCTTCCTCCACATCCCTCTGTCCCCAGAGCTCCAACCACCCTGGTGTTTCTGTCTCTCAGGATTGCTACACCTCCCCTAGCCACAGCAATTCAGCACATCATGTTCCTCCTGTATAGCGCTCTTTCACACCCATCCCCCTCTTCATGGAGTTAGCTGCTGCTCATCTTTTAGATCTTGGTTGGAATGGCATGTCGTCCAGGAAACCCTCACTGGCCTCACTGACTTGGACGAATAGCCCTGGTCTAGGTTTTCATGGCCTCATTTCCCTCCTTCATATCATTTATCACTGCTTCCATTTTATATTTATAAGCTCCGTGATGGAAAGAATTGTGTCTGTTTTTACTCATGATTTTGTCTCCCCATGCTTTGCACAGTTGCTTGAAATGGGTGCTCAATAGTATTTGTCAAATAAGTAAATAACAAATGATGAAGGGACTATATCCTGGTGGCACCAGGATGAGACTGCCTGATGCACCTCTTACCCTACTGATGGGCACGCATTAGAAACTGAACCCTTGGGGCGCCTGGGTGGCTCAGTAGGTTAAGTGGCTGCCTTCCACTCAGGTCATGATCCCAGGGTCCTAAGATCAAGCCCCGCATTGGGCTCCCTGCTCAGCAGACAGCCTGCTCCTCCCTCTCCCTCTGTCTGCTGCTCTGCCTATTTGTGCTCTCTCTCTAGCTCTGTTAAATAAATAAATAAATAAATCTTAAAAAAAAAAAAAAAGAAAGAAAGAACCCTTGGGGCGCCTGGGTGGCTCAGACGTTGGGTGTCTGCCTTCGGCTCAGGTCATGATCCCAGGGTCCTGGGATCGAACCCCACATCGGGCTCCCTGCTCAGCGGGGAAGCCTGCTTCTCCCTCTCCCACTCCCCCTGCTTGTATTCCCTCTCTCACTTGTCTCTCTCTGTCAAATAAATAGAAAGAAAGAAAGAAAGAAAGAAAGAAAGAAAGAAAGAAAGAAAGAAAGAAAGAAAGAAAGAAAGAAAGAAAAAGAAAGAAGGAAGGAAGGAAGGAAGGAAAGAAAGAAAAAGAAAGAAAGAAAGAAAGAAAGAAAGAAAGAAAGAAAGAAAGAAAGAAAGAAAGAAAGAAAGAAAGAAAGAAAGAAAGAAAAAGAAAAAAGAAACTGAACCCTTGAAGTCATATATCCTTGCTCCTTGTCTCAGGATGTCCTGTCAATATCTGCATGAGCCTAGAGCCAGACTGTCTGGATGAGTATTTTCATTATATTTTATAATATATAATACAATATATTACTATATTTCATTAGTAATTAAAAACCACTATCCCTAGGTCATTTCAAAGAGGGCTTGTGGGACCAACACCAGGAGCACTTAATGCTGTGACCAAATACCACAGTTCTGCGTAAGATGTAATACTGCTATGTTTCCCTGAGGAGACATAAGATTTAGCCACTCATATCTATGACTGGTGATGTGGGAAAGTAAATAGATGTCTTCCAAGTTAAAAAAAAAAAAAAAAGGAAATAAATAAAGTCACCATCTCGTCTTCTAAGAGTTGGAGGCTGGTATCTGGTATAATGTAAAAGGATAAAGAAACCTCCCTCCCCCCCAAAAAGGCAAAACCATGCTTCTTATATACAGCCCTGTGATCCCAAATCTTCTCTTCAACTCAGCAACCTCAGTTCTTATCCATGTAACACTGTTTCTAAAGTCTTCATAACCCCATTCACATCCTAGTTCAATTACATTCCCTCTTGTGGATGAGGCATTCGGAATTGAGCACAATGCATAAAGAGTGATCTAAGGAGGTGCCTGGCTCACCACTGGCCACTACTAAATAACTTGTGCGTATGTTTATAGATACAGCTCCACAAATGCAGCCTACTTTAAATTGAGAATTAGGAAAGGTATATTGGGTTGAATAGTGCCCCCACCAAAATCCATGTCCTTTCCAGAACCTCAACATGTGACCTTATTTGGAAATAGGGTCATTGAAGATGTAATTAGTTAAGATGAGGTCACGCTGGAGTAAGGTAGACCTTTAATCCACTATAACTGATGCCCTTATTTTTTTTTTTAAGATTTTATTTATTTACTTGACAGAAAAAGACACGGTGAGAGAGAGAACACAAGCAGGGGGAGTGGGAGAGGGAGAAGCAGGCTTCCTGCCGAGCAGTGAGCCCGATGCGGGGCTCGATCCCAGGACCCTGGGATCATGACCCGAGCTGAAGGCAGATGCTTAACGACTGAGCCACCCAGGTGCCCCAGCTGGTGCCCTTATGAGAAGGGACATAGACACACAGAGGAGAAGGCCATGTGAAGACACAGAGGCACAAAAGAAAGATGGCCGTGGGACAATGGGGGGAAGCACTGGAATTATGCAGCTAATAAGCCAAGGAATGCCAAGGATTGCCAGAAACCCCCAGAAAGGCTAGGAGAAAGGCATGGTATAGAGTCTGTCTCTGAGCCCCCAAAAAGGAACCAATCCTGCCAACACCTTGAGTTTGAACTGGCCTCTGGAACTATGTATGAGACAATAAGTTCCTGTTGTTTTAAGTCTAAAAAAAAAAGTCAGTATCCCCTGCAAGTATCCCTCATTCCCTCTTTCCCAGCACTCCATGTCTCCCGAGGCAGTAGACTGTTTCCAGGTGACTCTGCACATCTATGCTTAGATCAACCATGTCTTAGTGTCAAAATTCCCCAGTATGCAAACACTGGGGACCACTTTGCCATAGCCCTCAGAACTAAGCACACTGACAAATGTTCCTGGATCTGTATTTGATTCTTGCCACAGGTATTTGCACTAATACAGCCCGTGTCTTGATGACACATCTAAATGCTTTTAAAAAATGAAGCAACTTTGTTTCTGCTCCCCTGATATTATTCCCAAAGCACGTATTTAAGGAAAACTGAAAATATGGACAGATTTGACAGTCTTCTGCCTTTTCCTCCTTTTGGGTTGTCATATTTAGGTGGTAAATTTAAAATTCAGCACATTCTTTGCATGTGGTCAAGGGTGCAAAATTCAGCTTACCATGTTTTCTCTCCCTGTGTGAATCACTATCTCCATTGCTGTTATTATGAGCGCTCTGCTTGCCTCCTCTAAAAGCCTCTCCCCTACTCTCTGCACAGGTTGAGGCTTGTAAAACATTGCAGTCCACATTTTCATTTCAAATACAAGGCGCTCTGTCTAAGGAAATGTTTTTATAACACATCTCAGGCTCACCAACCTGATGCTTCTCAGAGTGCTGCCCTTCAAACTGCATGAGAACAGAGGTGAGGCTGGGATACTGAGTTAGATTTGCTACCATCACTAAATCACATCTGGCTTGGTTAGTGGCAGCAATTACTTACTGGGGGCTTGCTGTGTGCCAGGCAGCAATTCTCCTTTACTCAGGACCTGGGACCAGTGGCCAGAACAAGACTTGCCCTGCATAAAGCAATTCTGACTACATGCAGATCTTGAAGAACCATCTACATCTACAGTAATATTGCAGCTAGAAAGCTAATGTACATTCACTAATATATACCTTATACTTTATAATTTTATAATATATAAAATGGGATGGCAAAATCTAAAACCCTCAATAAAAACCAGTGGCTTTGCAGTCTCAGGAAAGGACTGTCAGAAAAAAGAATTATTGCTATTAAAAAATTATGGGAAAAGCAGAGACATTAATTTTGCATGTCTTGTATTACTGTGTTTATAATCTGTTATGTTTTAGATAAAGGTCTAGAAAAGATTCCTCACACTTTGTGTGCAGCTTAGTTTTGGTATACCCCTCCAGGGGAAAATAATAAGGAAAAATCAAATAAATATGTTTGTGCATAAGGAAAAAATAATTTGGTTGCCAACGGGAAAATTTATCAGGTTGAGAGTTACTCTCTAGAGATAGTTGTGTGTGTGTGTGTGTGTGTGTGTGTGTGTGTGTGTGTGTGTGTGAAATCAAGGTTTGCTTTTTTTTCTCCTTCAAAACATCTTTGATCTTCCATTTTGTCATTTGTGGAGAAGCTCAATGTCGTGAAAAGTATCAAAATATATAATCGTTAAAAGCCATGAGTTCTGAAACAAAACATATGTAAAATATCAGGAATCCAAGTCCTTAAAAAATACCTAATGGATCCCAAATCAAAACAGTCTGTTATATCATTAAAATTAAGATAAAAATAGCAAAGCACTCTTTCTGTGTTCCTTTAGAGCAGGAGGATTTAATCTGCCATCTCTAGGGAATCTATGCTTGGATGGCGGACTTCAGGGGGTCCTTGGAACTCATGAATTTAATTACAACATTTTAAATGAGGGCATATTCACTTTCTTCTCAAACAAGGCTCTACTATTTCGTCAGATTCTCAAAAGTCTGTGACATCTCAAAATTAAGATCCGTTGCAAAGGAAGCTCCATTCCAAAGTTTTTTAAATAAAAATCTGATTTTTGTTACTAGAATGATAATCAAATACTAGGAAAGTTTAAATATTTATTTTTTTGGATTATGAGAACAAATTTGGTGGTTTTTTGGCTTATTTTCTTTCAACAAGATAAGGAACAAAAGAAAAACAGAGTATTTCTTTTTAGAAAAGGGTAGTATAGCTAAAATTTAGGTAAAGGAATGAAAGGCAGGGAGTCAAATAATCCTAAAACCTTCAGTACATTTTCCTAAAGGATATACCATATTTCATCCAATACCTCCTGGATAAATCACAATGCCCACTTCTGCTAAATTCTAAACTTCTTGAACATCATCTTCTATTCTCATTCTATCTTCTCTCCTCCTTACTCAAGATGTCCACCGCTATCTGCCTTCTAATGATCCTCATATTTCTTCTGCTCAGATCTCTCTTCAAAGAAACAGGAACTTTGTGCATCTCTACTTCACAATTCATCTAGTTGGGTGTCCAGTCTGAAAGTCATATTCTTCTGCAGGTGGAAGTCCGGCTTTTCCAACACCATTTGTTGAAGAGACTATCCTTTCTCCCACATGTATTCTTGGATTCCTTGTCCCTTGTTGAAAATCAGTTGACTATATATACATGGATTTATTTCTGGGCTCTCTATTCTGTTTCATTTGTCTATATATCTGTTTTTATGCCAATACCATATTATTTTTGATTACTGTAGCTTTGTAACATTAGAAATCAGGAAGATTGATGCTTCCAACTTTGTTCCACCACCCCCCGCCCCCAGGACTGCTTTGGCTATTCATGGCGTTTTGTGGTTCCATGTGAATTTTAGGATTGTTTTTCTGTACATCATAATGCATATTGTTAACAATACTGTATTGCACACTTAAAATTTTGTTGAAGGTCGACCTCATATTAGATGTTCTTACCACAATTAAAATAAAATAAAAATAAAACAAAATAAAAGAAGTCATATCGGGGGCACCTGGGTGGCTCAGTCATTAAGCGTCTGCCTTCGGCTCAGGTCATGATCCCAGGGTCCTGGGATCGAGCCCCACGTCTGGCTCTCTGCTCAGTGGAGAGCCTGCTTCTCCCTCTCCCTCTGCCTGCCTCTCTGCCTACTTGTGCTCTCTCTCTGTCAAATAAATAAAAAAAATAAAAATAAAAAAAAAAACGAAACCCAGGCTTGCTAAAATAAGTCATATCAAAGCAGCATGTCCTAAACATACACTGCTCTTCCCTCTAAACCTGGATTACTTCCAATGGTTCCATCTCATTAGAGGTCTCATCAAATTGCACAGACTGAAATTTGACACTTTCCCATATCTTCATATTCTATTTTTTACAAATTCCTGCCAATTTTAAACATCCTTCAAATTTGTACCTTTTTCTCTATTTCTAGTCTCTCCATCCTGGTTCAGACTACACTCATCACTTGCCTGGGTAAGAAATATTCCATCTTCCTAGCTCCATATCTTATTGCTTCCTTACAAACCATCCTTTCTGTGGCAAGCAGAGTTAAATATTCAGAAACACAAGTCTTGCCATCACTCATCTGCTTAAAACCATGAAATGGCCTCCAATAGCTCTGAAGATGATAAGCCAAATGTTTAACATGGATGCAAAATCCTGACTAAGGTGAACCCTGACTTGTTCCCCATATAATGTTTTACCATCCTCCTTGCTTTCTGTAATCCAATTTCCCTGGTTTCTGGATTTCTCAAAACTGTTAAGTTCTATAATTGCCCAAGGTCTTTGTGCATTCTGTGCTTTATTTGAGACTTTCGTACAATCACACTACATGCTTTCCTTATCCCCACTTCCACTCTGGGCGCCACTCCCTTCCTTCAAACCTCAGCAGATACATCATTTTATGAGGAAGCTTCCACTGATGGCCATCCCCATGCCCATCAAAGGTCAATTAGCTCCCCTACTTTCATGCTCAACAGTCTCTTCTATTTCTTTCTTTTATTACTTGTAAGACAGCCTGTCATTTTATATTTGTGTGATTATTTGAGAAGGGTCTCCCTCCACATTCCCCTACTTAGCTGTAAGTTCTAATATTGTCTGCTTTGCACATCAGTGTAATAAAACCACTATTTTATTCCAAATAAATATTGAATAATGAATGAATGAATGGTAGTTTTGATCTTTATAAGGAAACTATACATTATGAGGTTAAGACCTGAAACACATAAAGAGAGAGAGAGAGTGAAGGAAGACCACTGGCTACCTCCTTTCCTTTCTTCTTGGCCATTTTTAGATATCCTCAAAGCAGAATGTTTAGCTCCATTGAGCTGAAGATCTATTTATTTTTCCACTAACATCAAATACAAATTTTTTTTTTTGAAGAATTTGCTTGGGGATATTGTTTCAGAGTTCCAGCAGAAAACAGGATTGATTTCAAATGAAGAGACTTACTGAAAACCTTCTTACAGAAGTGTGGGCAAAGGAAAGGAACAAACAAGGGATGGTGAGGATCCAGAGACCATTATCAGTGGGAAACTATCACTACCCTTACTACCAAAGGGGAAAAGGGAGGTAATAGTGAGAGCTGGGGCTGTTAGATCAGGGGTCTCCCAGTGGAAGTTAGGGTGGAGAAGTGTGGAATTGGCCCTATGTAAATACAGTTGACCCACGAACAATGCAGGGTTAGGGGTGCCGGCCCCATATAGTAAAAAATTCACGTATAACTTTTGACATCCCCAAAACCTAATTTCTAATACCCTACTGTTGACTACAAGCATTGCTGATAACATAAACAGCCAAGGGATGCATATTTTGTATGCTATAGGTATTATGTACTGTATTCTTACAATAAAGTAAGCTAAAGAAAAAATATTAAGAAAAACATAGGAAGAGAAAATTTATTTACAGTACTGTCCTATATTTATTGGGGGAAAATCTGCATATAAATGGATCCATGCAATTCAAACCCATGCTGTTCAAGGGTCAACTGTACAGTGCCAAAGCACAGAGGGTGCAGAGGAGAAACACTCTGTGCCCCGGCCCTTCCTTCCCTTGTCTCCCATTGGTGAAGCCCATTTAGAAGCCAGCCGTAAGCAAGCCTGGGATTTGTAGTCCACAGGTGTCAGCCTCTTGTGTCAATACTGGATGACAGACAAGAACAGAGAGTGGATCTGTGGCAGAGTGTGGACATGGGCACATATTTTCTATTTATGCCATGGGGGAAAAAAGTGTCTCCATTAGGAATGGAGACTTTCATTTTACTATCAGAATGAGCTGTTTAAATGTCAAACTCTAAAAGCTGACAGAAATACTGTTGACAGTATCTGTGCACTAATCAAATCCAGGTCACAAAGATGGGTTAGCTACACAGAAAGGCTGTAATAAAAATTCAAATCTTTTACAAAATGAAGTCTTCACCAGAAATAAGATTTATCTTAGCTAAAAGAAATGGGAGAACGAATTTAATCAGCAATGAGGAGCTAAAAGACAGATAGCAAAGGTACATATAAAGTCATGGAATGAATCTAAACACAGGGAGTGCCACGTTGATATCTGAGCTATAAGCCTCAGTGTCTGTGGTAGGCAGTTCTGTGCACCGCCCCCCCCCCCCCCCCCGAACATGTCCAAGCCCCAGTCCTGGGAACCTGTGGATATGTTAGGTTGCATGGCACAGGGGAATTGATTTTTCAGGTGGGATTAAATGTGCTAATCAGCACACACCTTAAAATAGGAGAGACTGTCCTGGGTTATCAACATGGGCCCAATGTAATCACAAGCTTCCTTAAAAGTGGAAGAGGCAGAAGAGGTCTGGGTGATGGCGGCGTGAGAAGGACTGCAAAGCTGCTCTTACTGGCTTTGAAAATGGAGAAAGTGATGAGACAAGGAACGTGAGCAGCTTCTGGAAGCAGGAAAAGGAAAGGAAATGGACTGTCTCTCCCTTCCCCAGTATTTTGTCACTGTCTGCATCCAGCCAGTGGAAGAGGAAAGAACTTGCAGCAGCACATGGGGGAGGTGTGTGGGTAAGGTCTGGAAGATGCACATATCCCTTCTCATGGGTGAAAACTCATCTTAACTACACTTTACAACAAGGATACTTAGAAATATAGTCTAGCTGCTTGGGAGTCCACAAAGGGAGATCAGATTTGGTGTATAGCCAGAGGTCTTCCCTTGCTGCACTATGTGACAAAAGCTAAAATCCTGGCACTGTCTCTACATAAAAATTGTGTCTCATTGCTTCAACTGGGAGACTTCAGGAATGATTACTTCAGGTTTTAGTAGTAAAAGCTATCATTTGACGAGCAATTACCGTTAGAAACTGGTTACTTTCCAGTTCTGCTTTAAGACTTATCTCACAGTTGTTTGAGGATTAAAAGGGCTGATATACATGTCACTTATCATAAAGCTTGGCATGGAGCAAGCATTCGGCTAAAGTGAGATGTAATATACTATTAAAATTACTGTGATAGTTAAAATTATCATTACTTAAATTGTGATAGAAACGGGAACAGTTGGTAAATTGAGATCAAAAGTAATATTTTAAAAAACAATAATTAAGGATGAAAAGAAACTGCCCCAATAATACTGGATTAGTAACAAGGCTAGAAATGAGAAGCTAATGCAGCCTGAACCAGAAGGTTGTCCCTCCCAAGATTTTATAAGTGGATCTTATAGGAAAAGTTTCTTTTCTTCTCTGGGGGTGCCTGGGTGGCTCAGTAGGTTGAGTGTCTGATGCTTGGTTTCGGCTCAGGTCATGATCTCAGGGTCGTGGGATCGAGCCCCGCCCAGGGCTCCCCATTCAGCAGGGAGTCCACTTGAGATTCTCTCTCTTTCCCTCTCCTAATGTCCCGCCTCTCCCCCTGCTCCTGTGTTCTCCCACTCTTACTCTCAAATAAATAAATGAATCTTTAAAAAAGGGGGGGAAATCGGAGGGGGAGATGAACCACGAGAGACTATGGACTCTGAGAAACAAACTGAGGGTTCTAGAGGGGCGGGGGTGGGGGGATGGGTTAGCCTGGTGTTGGGTATTAAAGAGGGAACACTCTGCATGGAGCACTGGGTGTTATACGCAAATAATGAATCATGGAACAGTACATCAAAAACTAATGATGTAATGTATGGTGATTAACATAACAAAATAAAATAAAAAAATTATCTTTTCCTCTCTGGTCACGGAACCTTAAGGATGTGACCCCAAAGTCGTTGCAACCATGTCTTTTCAGGGAGAAAGCCTGAAAGAACAAGGCCAAGATCCAGAAAAAGGCAAAAAGAGAGAGGGTCTACAGGAGGGACTTCACTTGTATCCCCC
The DNA here is from genome assembly GCF_003265705.2 of Callorhinus ursinus. Lineage (NCBI taxonomy): Eukaryota > Metazoa > Chordata > Mammalia > Carnivora > Otariidae > Callorhinus > Callorhinus ursinus. Next base: position 24,578,353 of record NW_027397076.1, read on the forward strand.
TGTGACCCTGGAGCTATCCTGTTTGTTTTAATTATTTTTATTTTGGGAAATACTTCAATATCTTTTCAATAAATCAACCTGTGCACCTTAATTAGCTCGAGCTGAGTTTTGTTTCTTACAACTAAAATGTCCAAATACAAGATGGATGCAATTTTTTGGAGGTCTTGGTAAAAAGTTTAAAAGAAATATTAAAAATCTTTGCTACACAAGAATTGCTAAAAGAGGGGAGAAATGGGAGATAAGTAACTACATAAACATATCAACAGAGAATTATTTAGGAAGAAAGGAACCAGAAAATTGGAAATTGCCTCAGGATAATTCTAACCTTCTGGGCTGCTTATCAGTGTTCAGATAGCTCTGATTCCTCATGCTAATGATGTGGAGGCATTGCACAGAAAAATCTTATTTTAGCCATTGGTTTTCGTCACAACTTTATAAACAACAGTATTGATTTCATTTTTCCCCCACTTCTCAGTAGATTTTGAAAAGCATTAATGAATTACTAAAGTGACAAAGGCCACAATGCAGAAGAAAAATATAAAAAGAATGGATAATCCTCAACTTGGAAAATCCATTTCAGGTAATGGAGAGATGACTCTGATAATGGACAGAGGGAATTATTCAGGTCTCATGAGGTAGTAGTCTGGAGAGAGAAAAAGAAAGGCAGAAGTCGAGGCTCCCATTTGGGGCATTATCAGATGTAGGAAGGAAAAAAATTTTCCTTGATCGTCTTAGGGTCCCTGGCTGTGATGAGGGAACAGAAGGCAAGCTGAGGACAAAGCAGAAGCTGACATATGTGACATTCCTCAGGCACTCCTGGCTGCCCTAAAGAAAAAACAAATAGTTCACTTATAGAGTCTCCCTCAGTTTACAAATGTGTTAGCAATCTACAATAACAAAGCATTCCTATCATCAATAACCTAGCTTCCAGAAGGAAATTAAATGCCCTTATAACCTGCAGCCCACTGACAGATAATTGAAGTGGGCAGAGTGTTACTCCAGGAAGCTCCCAACTATCTTCATGTTAATGCCTTACTAGAGGGGTAAACAACCTTAACTTGACAATGCCAAGGCCTCTCGTGTCTTGTAGGTCCTCTTTAGCATATGAAAGTTAATTCGGAAACCTCCCTTTTCCTTACCTCCCCCAACCCCATAGTATATAACCAGCCACCCATCACAACTCCCGGGCAGCAGCTCTTTCTGCCCATGGGTCCCGTCCCCATGCTTTAGTAAACCACCATTTTGAACCAAAGACGTCTCAAAAATTCTTTCTTGGTTATTGGCTCTGGACTCCACCCCACTGAATCTCCCCTATATTCCAAAACCCCATCAGCTGGGTCTGAAAATTAAACTGATGAAAACAGATTAACAAGAGAAAAGCATACAAATTCATATACATTTTACATGACACAGTAGCCTTCATAGGAAATGAAGACGCGAAGAAGCAGTGAGGCCTGAGTATTTTTGTGTGAGGTTTGATGAAGAGTGGACAGTCATGGAGAAATACAGGTTAAAGAGTGTGAGGTAGGTATAGTAAACTGGGAACACTTAGCAAGGCCTGTTTGGATTCTTCTCGGAGTCCCTCTGTCTTCAGAAATAAGGATGTTCCTTCCTTGGGAGATAGGGAAAGCACCTCTCACATGAGGATTTTACAACCTGTTTCACTCTGACCTTCCTGCTTCTGCTGTTTCCTCCACCTACTTCAGCTGAAAATCTTCAATATGCCAGGGTGCCATGTTTTGGGGTAGCATGTCCTGAACCCCATCTCCGGTAATGGAATATGAAATTAAAACAATGAAGAACTTTCTAGAACATGCCAGAATTATGTCGGTGGTCTCTATAAGTGAAAACAGTACCTCATTTTTAAATGTTACTCAGTTATAGAGGTCACCAACATAATGTGTTACCAGCATAAGGCTTTTCTCAGAATGAAGCTTCTACTTCCATCACCATTTACAAATACGTCATGAGTGAGGAGGTTGCCGCCATGTGCTGGTCTTCTATTTGTAATGTAGGTCTGCCTCCCGCAAGACAGAATTGTACAGGTGAGGGCAGCCTCCAGCGCCAAGTGCTCACGACTGGATTAAGTGCTGGGTCAGGCAACTCACATCAAATTAGGTTACATCTGTTCACCTACCTTTTCTCCTGTGAAAATACTCAGTTGTAGAAATTACAATGAATCCTCCACTATGCTGTTAAATGTATCAGAAATACATTCTAATGTTTATCTTAGGTTTGGGCTGTTTCAAGGAAAGGGAACAACTGGTAAAATTATAGCAAGTTATTAGATTCCGAAATAAACAGATTGTGTTATTAAATTCCAAGTTAAAATGACCCTGGTTGAAACAGGACTTTAAAATTGTTTAAAACTGTTAGTGAGATTAGGGAAGAAAAAGTAGACAGTGTTACATATTTTTGTCTTCTAAATTTTGGACACTTGTATTTACCTTTGAGGCAGACCACCCATTTATTTTTTTTGGGGGGGGGGGGAACCACACACCACAATGGGCTTTTTAGGGATGAAACTGTAAAACTAGATCCCTCACAGTATCCTGAAGAAAGACAGGGAAATTGCTTGAATGCAGATGTTTCAGGTCTAAGAAGTCGTTTGTTCTCCTTGGAAATGTAAATTGAGTACCTTTTAGCAGAATGTGGCCTCTGTGGATTTGGTTGTCTCTGGGAGAAATGTTAATTTTTTAAAACTTCCCAGTGTTATAGATGATTGCTCAGTCCCAGCAAGTTGTGGGTGTTCTCCTTCAGGCCACTCTTTACGGGAAATCTGTAAGTGAGATCACAGGGAGTGCTAGAAACACCAGTGGGCATAAAGCTCACTCTGGAGGAGACCCTGACAGAGAAATCTGATGCTTCACTTGTGGTTTATCTAACAGTGAATCACTGGACTGCAGGCACGGTGGACAATTTTGATCTGCTGAGTCATAGGACCACACCCTTGTGGGTGGTGTTTCTTTAATAATTCTTAATTAATGTTCCCACTGTCCTTCACACAAAGGTTAGACCGGGGACAGGAAATGAGGCAAGTCTTAGTGTCAAATCGTGTCTGAGAAAAGCATTTCTCTCTAGGGCCTATTGGCAGTTTGGTCCAGATTCCTAAGTGTGGAAGGAAGTCTTTCGCTTCAAAGCTCAGAGCAAAACCCTGGAGTCCAAAGAATCTTGATCCGCTACTTGGAACAAATTGCTGAACAGTGTTGTTCAAAGTTCAGTCTGCGTCAGAGCTGGTCCAAAGAAGTGTGTGTTATCAGTTAGCGAGGAGAAAGTACAGAAATGTAGAATTAGAAACTTTTAGAGCAGATTGCTAGGGCAGTTTTATGTCTATTCAATCAAATAATAAATTGGCATTTGTATTTGTATAGCTTTTTTCATTTCATGTTTTTAGTTATTTATTTTTATGATATTTTATTTTTGTGGTATTTTATAAAAGTTTTGGTCAGTAATGGATTGGAAATTAAACTCTTCATTGACTTTCTTAACTGGGAAATATCACAGATTTATTGCAAACAGTAAATGAGATGATGTTTGAAATGTGCTTAGCCTGATACCTGGCGCTAGGAGCCATTCAATAGATGGGAGCTAATTTTAACATATATGCAATTTCTTGCTGTTTAAGTTGGGACTTAAAGAATGAGGAGGAATTTACCACGTGAAGGAGTTTAAAGGTGAAGGTTAGTGCACAGGACCAGGAAATAGAAAGTAGGAATTTATGAAGGGATAGGTCAACCTGACTGAAACTTCAATGTGCAGGTCAAAGTCCTAAATACCAAAATATATGTGTGGCCATCACATGTCCTAGGGTTTGATGAATAGTCTTGATGAACAGGCAGGCCTATTCTCCTTAAAAATTATTTTCAAAGTCCTCAAAATTCCAATATTTCTGACTCTTATATTTGTCCTAATTTTAGTTCTGGAAATATGGCTGCTCAAGATATTAGTGTTGACAATCTCATATTGGTAAGATTCAAAATTATGGAATATGGGTATTAGAGTTTATTTTTATAGGATGCCAAATGTACCCAAATGCAAAACTAAATTTGTTAAAAGATGATAAAGGAAATATTTTATGCATTTAAGAAGATTAGATTTTTATAAGCACTCTATGATACTTTTCACATAATCAATACTCTTAATTGCAAATACTCCTAAATTATAGGTCCTTGTATAACCTCTGCTTGGCAGAACTTTGTTATTCATTACATTAAGTGAGAATGTGCCCTTGAAAGTAATAAATCTATGTCTTTACAGATATCCCTTAATTACTTTTCATTAATTGAACCACTCAGAGTTATCGACGTGTAAATACAGATGCTCTCATGTTTTAGGAAGTAGCTCAATAACATTTTAGTTTTCATTATTTATGTGTCACAACACACCTATGTTGTAGGAAATACGTTATGATTTGCAGCATTCATAATGCTGTCGAATGAGAAGCACAAACATTAATGAGTTAACAGCAGAAACTGCATTAAAACTTTGATTCTTCATTCTTTGTTGTTTTCCTTTTTCCTGCTGAGACAGCTTGCCTAAAATTTTTGAAGGCAGGTTTTTGTTGTTATTTGCATCTTCCCCTTCTAATTTAGATTTTCAGCCCTTCAGAAACACATTCTCATCTTATTTTTAACTAAAAACAAATGAGTCTCTCATTCTCGTTAATGTGTTATGGTTTCCGGCTTTAATGTTAGAAAGTGATCTTTCTCAAGAAAAATTCTAACAGCAGCACGAAGTATCTATTAGCAATTGTTGGGGATATGGTCTCCTTTCCGTGACTGTCACGGTTGTGTTGTTTGATGTTGTGGAGTTGGCATTGTTTTCCTGAGAAAATTCGTGCTGCAGATGGTGGGCAGCCAGATCTTGTTGAAATGGGCAATTGTAAGATGGACTGAGTCCTGAAAAGCCCTCAGCCAGTGAAGTGAACTGGTTATATTATTTTACTGGGTGGGGCGGGAAGATTGTGATTTGGGCCCTGAATGACTTGAATGATAAATCAGAAGCTTCCTCTCATCTCTACACTACATTTGACAGGGAGATTTTGCAGGACACAAAATTGCAAATCGTCTGCAGAAGTAAAGAGTATGAAAATTAAAATGGTCGATTAAATGCAAATCATCACTGATCTCGGATAGGTACCAACTGACCTAGTAGGTAAGTCATGCTTTGATGATTACAGCAGTCATTTCCCTTTTAATTCAAAGTGGAATTCAAACAGACATCATAAACAATCCTTTGTGCGGTGAACCAGCCAGCTCCCTGTTGGCCCTTCTACTCGCTGTTCCCCAGCTTGAAGCAGGTTCTCTCGTAGTTGGGCGTGGTCAGCTCCTTCTCAACATTCCAGGGTCAGCCCAAACGTCTCCTCCTTGAAAAGAACCCTCCTCGCTGCTTTATCCAAAGCAGCATCCTCTCCGCATCATTCCATGCCTTTATTTTAGTCAGACTCCTACCACCACGTGATATTATCTCACTGATAAATTTGATTACTTGCTATTCTCTGTCTCCTCGAGATAGAACATATATGTATTAGTAGGAACCACATTTGTATTTTCACTGTCTCCAATCCCAAATTTGTGTGAGTAAATGAAAGAAAAACTTTAAATGGGATGTGTGTGTTATCTCTTTAAAACAAAAACTAACCCATGTTATTTTTAACCAGGCACAAGAAAAGCCACTGATTATTATATAAAGCTTTTTCTTAGAAGCATAGTTCTAAGGCCATGTCCTTTTTCTACTGGTTTTTGAAATGCAAAAAAATACATATATTTCTTTGTACGAATTTGGTTTAAAAGGATTGTCAGAAAAAAAGAGCTTTCTATAAATTGGCACACAGAAATAAACCTATTAACCATAATGCATAACCAGATAGCTATTTTTCATCTGTTGTTTTCCTTCAGTGAGAATGCAAGCATAGGGCAGTATCATTAATGTCAAACCATGGGAAGATTTGGGGATACCACTATCTTCTTATACAGCTTCCTATATAATATTTCTTTTCTCAGTAGCTAGTATTTGTTTTGAGTTGAATCCCATTAATCAATCTATTTAGCCTGTACTTAATCTTTATTGATCCTTTTTTCATATAAAAGAGAAAAATCCATTTTCTATTATATTTGTTAAACAGATAGAGTAAGATTGCAGTGGGCACGGCAAATAAAGCAAGTGATAATTATTTGCTGAGATGTTCAACTTAATATATTAAGGGGAAACTACAAATAAGATAATAAAGCACCACTTGATCTCTGTTAGTACTTCTGTTCATCCTGAATATCCCAAAACCTGTGTGGATCAGAATGTTAAAATTTTTAATTTTTTAGAGAGGAAACAGACATCTTTAAAATTACTTACCACTTAAATTTCCAATTTTAATGTGTCTCCAGTGTACCTGATTTGGAAAACAAAATGATTATAGGCACTAAGAGATACTAAATTAGCCCAAGGAACCTGGCATAGAAACCAAGGTTAACTAGCTCTACCCTCCATTTCTTTTTTTTTTTTTTTTTTTATTTGAGAGAGAGAGAATGAGAGACAGAGAGCACGAGAGGGAAGAGGGTCAGAGAGAGAAGCAGACTCCCCGCTGAGCAGGGAGTCCAACGTGGGACTCGATCCCAGGACTCCAGGATCACGACCTGAGCTGAAGGCAGTCGCTTAACCAACTGAGCCACCCAGGCGCCCTACCCTCCATTTCAATATACCACTTCCAAGGCAGCTACATTTAAAGTTCTGTCATTATGTTTTTGGCTTATTTGAAAGCTGAAACTTATATAATTTTAGTGTCCAAAGATTTATACTGTCCATTACTCCTAAATTCTGGAAAATGACACAAGGCAGAAAAGGATCTGTTACATAGTCTTGCCATTCTATCACCAGACTTTCCTTTGTTCTAACAGAGAAAAATTGCTCATCTACAGGAGGAAATTAGGCAGATGACATTTGCATGCATCTATTTTATGCACCTGTTAAACATCCATTATGGGCAGATTACTGTATAATCACTTGAATACAAAGAGATGAAAACCGGATCCCTATGTTCAGAGCTTAAAGTCAAGTGGTATAATGACATATCTATGAACCCTTTGATGGCATATGCGACAATAGAAAAAGGCCTTGAAGCCTTTCTCACAGGGGAGAAAACTTTTTATGAGAATGTGGAGTTTTTATAAGAGGTGATCTATACAGGCATGGAAGTGTCTGTGAGGATTAAGTAAGTAGGACGGGGCAAGAGTGTGCACTTGGGAGCCATTTTAAAGCAACAATGAACTTTGTTTATAATGTTATCCTGCCTATTATTAAAACATGGGCAGCATTTAATACAATTACTTCTAAAAGCTACAACTAACACAGGCTAGGGCTATTATTATCATTGTCCTCAGCTTATTAAATAAGATATACTGTGTCCTCTCTGTAACTTTACTCACAAGAGCTGGAGATAAATGAAAGCAAAGAGGGCCATTAAAATTTGTACATTGTTCAGAAATTTAAGATCAAGCTCTGTCAGGGCAAGGCAAGCCTCTTGTGACTTGCTCAGTCCCGGCCCTACCATGAAGCACACCTAGGAGACTGACCTGATCATTTTCAACTCCAGGGCCTCTTGCCAGAAAGCAAGCTGGTAGGAGAAGATCAGAAGGCTGTGTTGTGTTCAGTCAGCCTTCAACCCATATACTACACTGGTGGTCCTTACTTGGCTGTAGTTGGAAATACCTGGAGAACCAGTTAAAAATCCTGATGCCTGAGCTCCATCCCAAAGATTCTGAATTAATTTAATGATTGAGGTAGGACCCAGGATATTGGCTGGCCCCAGTGATTCTAATCCCCAGGTGATTCTAATGTGAAGATAATGTGGTTAATCACTGTTCTAGGCAAAGCAGCAAGACTGACCCTTCCAAGTGAAGAGGTTGAGTCAAGCCTTGCTCTTTTAAGAATGCTTTGAAGCTATTATTTCATGACTTTTCCTTCTGAATGCTATCCCTGATATTTATTTGAATGTGATTTCTTCTAAGTAAAAGGGGTCAGGGCACTGGGAGAAGACGCAGTGAAGGGGAAGTGTGTCATCCACACTGCACTTCACAATCTAGTGGGGAATCTACTTTTGACCAAAGTGCCCAACTTGGAACAGATCAGGACATGGGTTATTTAATGTTGGTTAGTGATAAAGAACATAAAAATGTATTTCAGGGATTGCAAATTTTCATTTTTATGAAATAAATGAATAGCCAGCAAAAAAATCTTGATGTACACATTTATTTTGTCCTGTCAGAGGAAAAGAATGTTTTTATTATCAAACAGTCCTTGGTGTTAAGTGTCTTGGAGTCTATGGGACTGTTCTAGATATTAGAAGTCTTCAGTAAAAATCATAAATAAGAAACATATTATAACACAGAGTCTGGACGTTCCAAGCACATGTGTCTATAATCTTGACCAAATCCTTGGAAAGGAAAAGCTGCAACCAGATTTTCAGGATGCCTAGATTTGGGGGCCTGGAAAGTATTGGTAGATGGGGGGAAAGAACAAGAGCAGTGATGTGTAGTAATAGCCAGAGCTCACTCCTGCCTAGCTAGCCACCATAGGTCAGCTCCCAGCTGCATGTTGTGTTGTCTCTGTTGATTCTTTACTTGCAAAGGTGGATTAGCCAGGTCCACACGTTCTAAATTTGAGGATCAGCAGCAAGTCCAAACCCCAAGTCTGTATCTTTGCCTTGCCATAGTGCTTAAAATTCCCAGCAATATACACAGAAGGGATTGTATTGGAAGACATGGACTTGGACCCAGGATCCGCTACTAACTAGTTGAAGGAGCTTGGGCAAGTTGTTGAAACTCTGAGGGTCAGTTTCCTCAAATGTCCCATAAAGTTATTAAAAAAAAAAAAGTCTGGCCACACATAACTCCTAAGTTTATTAAAAAAGAATAGTTTATTTGAAAGACATTTTGGGTGCAATTTGCAAAGTACTATGAGATGGAGGATATCGGCTTTATTAAAGCATCAATTTACAAACACCCCTTTGAAGAACTATCATGAAAATAGCAACTGTCACCAGTTATCTAATGCTGTGTAACAACTTATCCCCAAACCGTAGTATGCTTATAAAATCTCAGGATCAGGAATTTGGAAAGGGCTCAGCCAGGCACCTCTTGCTTATGATTTCTCATAATTGCAATCAGATTTCTGCTGGCGCTTCTTCAGTCATCCAAAGGCATGACTGGGGCTGGAGGATATTTATGACCTAACTTTGGAATTCACACACACACACACACAATCACTTCCACTTTGAGATCTGAATCAAAGGACTACATAAAAGTATGAATCCCAGTATGTGAGAATCATTGGGGACCATCAAGGAGGCTCACTACCAACATTTAGCTATTTATATTTTTCTACAAAGTAGATTATCAAGGGCTCTCAGATGGAGTTTGATAGAGAAATGAGAAAGAAAACTGTGAAATCAGCCCAAAGTAAGAGAGACTTGTATGTACTGCCACAGCAAGTAACCCAAGACAAGAAAATAGAGGAGAGTACAAACCAAATCATAGAATATCTTGAAAAGGAAGATGGAAGAAATAACCAACACTATATTGCATGATTTTTCTTTTTTTTAAGGCTTTATTTATTTGTCAGAGAGAGAAAGAGACTGGAGTCTGGGGCAAAGAAGCCAGGGTATTTTCTCCCTTTCCTCTCTACTTTAGGTAGAGTCTCCAACAATAACTGCGTCTTCTCCACATGTCTAACACCCACCAGACAGCTGCTTCCTCTGGAGTCCTAGCTCCTCTAGGAGAGGCTCTGTCAAGGTGCAGTTCTCATGAAAAGACATCGGCTCTTGGGTTTGGTTAACCCTACCTCCTCCCACAGGTTTCTTGTTATTGCTATTTTCTGGCTTGTCTCCTTATCTCCTATAGATCTTTTAGCTCTCCCAACATGCACTATTAAACTCTCTGATGTGGGCTCTGCTTTCCTGACTGATCCTGATTGATAATGGTAAAGAATCATTATAAATGGTCCCAAATCTTGCTCAAACCATGGCACAAAAATGTCAATCTAATTAAAATTATGTGGAATAATTTGGTAGTCTGGGATCTAGACTGGTATGTAAACATAATGATATACCTACTAAAAAAAGGGACACCCCTATTAAGTCTCAAAGATCATGTGTACATGGGGTTTGTTGGATATTTGGGAGGATAAGAAGGAGAGAAGAGTGATAGGCCATATATAAAAGAATATAACTTACTTAGAATATGTCTAAACAAGTGGTTATAACGTCTCAGAGGAAGAACACACATTAGCCTCAGGGATCTGGATGGTCGACATAGGGTAGGGAGTATTGAATAGGACCTTGCTGGATGAGTAGATCTTAAAAATTTAAAGATGGGGCTGACAATGTTCTAGAAGCAACACGGAGCAGATAGAAAAATTCAACAGAGAGGGGCAACTGGGTGGCTCAGTTCATTAAGCATCTGCCTTCAGCTCAGGTCATGATCCCAAGGTCCTGAGATCGAGCCCCGTATCGGGCTCCCGGCTCAGTGAGGAGTCTGCTTCTCCCTCTCCCTCTGACTCTCTCCCTTGCTCATGCTCTCTCTCTCTCTCTGTCTCAAATAAATAAATAAAAAACTTTAAAAAAATTTCAACAGAAAAAAAGATGAGAAATTTACTTTCTATGATGAAATGTCTAGTTTCACTGGAATAATAGAAGAAAAATGAAATACTAGGCTGGGTCCAACTGAAGGGCTTAAGTGATATTTGAAGAGTCTCAGTTCGTATTTTGCATATATCCATGGCTTATAACTAGTATAGAAGTGACACTTCTCCTGTGCAGCAATATGGTAGCAGGGATTTTGTTTTGTGTCCTGCCCGATCTGATGTACTTAATAATGTGCTTGGCATAGTAGGTGCCCAATAAATATTTGTTGACTGCATTAATGAGGCACAGGCTCCATATCATAGTTCACAGGAACTCTAAAACTATTTACTCATTCATGTAAGGATCAGGCCCACACTAAGTGAAGGGCTTTATTTAAACGTCTTCCCCAAATATTTCACAGAACAAAGCACAGCATTAAAAAACCATTCTAACTACATTATCAAGATAACTGCCAACACCTCTCAAAATGTGAGCTTCGAAGCACATGAGTCTGTGTGACCTCGAAGATTATTTAGCACAATTCTTTTTTAGCACAATCTGGGCTTGGGTTCAACAGGATTCAACACTTATTTATCCCTGAAAAAAATGTTCGTACTCTAATGTGGCCCTTAGCAGGGGTTAATGGATCTTCAAACTGGAACGTCTTTCCAAACTTGCACAGCTGCTATGAGTAAAAACACCAGACTCCCAGATGCCAGGCTTGTGTGACAGAACTCTGGCACCAGCTGAGTTTGCTATTCATTATTCCATTGTCTCACAACACACCCGGAAAACAAAGCCCTATAGATGGCTGGTCGTTTTCCTGGCTCGTGAAAAGCAAGGCCCAAAGGGCAACGCTTGGAAAAAATCCACCTGTGGGTAGGGACTCTTAATTGAAATCTCAAATACATTTTAGCGCTCCGGAATGCCACTTCCTGGAGCTATTCTATTCTTCCCCACAGGAGCCATCTTTACTCTGACTTTTGTAAGGATGGGAAGCCATTCCATATACCCTGCCGCCTGGTAAATGAGGCTTTGGTGAGACATTAACATTCCTGCCTTTGGGAAACAGTTTCTGACCATGGATGCTTGCTCTGAGCCCATCCACTTCAATTTGTTTAGTTTTGTCTTCTCTAGTTTCTAATTTGGTCTACTTTTAACAAGCATCTAAAAGCCCTGTAACAATGAATACAAAAAAAAAATGTATATATTCTTTTTTGCAGTGGGAATGTCCATTTATCAAATGTTGTTTCAAAGAAGTGTGTGTGTATGTGTATGTGGGTATGTTTTAACAGAAGTTTTCATCATAAGGGATCTTGACATTCTGGAGAGAGAGAGAGAAAGAGAGAGAGAGAGAGAAAGGTTACCTCGGTAAGTGTGGAGGTAGAGAGACAGAAAGTTTGTATGGTGGTCCCTTATTAAACTATTGCTGGGGCTCTATCTCATAGAAAACCTGGAAAACAAAGATGTTATTGTTGTTTTTTTCTATTAATAAGTAGATACCATAGATGGAAAATAGTAACACTCTTGGGATAGAATGGAGGAGATATTTTTATTTCTTACACTTACCTAAGACCAAAGGATTTTATTTGCCAATGGCAAGGTTCAGTTTAGCAGTGAAGAAAGCACTCAGAATTTGTCACCTTGAGAATGTCCTGGTGGTATTCAAACTAGAGCAATTGGCTAAAATTCTGGACATCCAGATGTTATGGAAACCATGATCGCGGCCATGAAGTCCCTCTCACCATCAGTTATCACCTATGATTCTGAGATTTGTCTGAGGAAGATTTTACATTACATAATTCCCATATCTATTTCTGTTCAACTTATTTCCATTCTATGTGGAGATACGTAGAGTCTCAAAATTATTGCCTGTTCAAAATAATAGACACTCCCAAGCACACTGGGCAGAATGTGTGTATTTATCAGCCTGAGCCCTCTCAAAGCACGAGCAAAATTTGATTTATAAATAGAAGGAAGAAGATATACTTTGTCAAACTTTAAAATTTAAAAATCCAGGGGTGCCTGAGTGGCTCAGTTGGTTGAGCATCCAGCTCTTGGTTTTGGCTCAGTTCATGATCTCATGGTCATGGGACTGCGCCCCGTGTCTGGCTCCGCACTCACAGTGGAGTCTGCTTGAGATTCTCTCTCCCCCTCCCCCTCCCCGCACTTGTGCTCTCTCTCTCTCAAATAAATAAATAAATCTTTAAAAAAATAAAATAAAATTTAAAAATCCATCACAACACTGTGTGTATGATTATCTTATACTTTGATAAATGTTTCAGTATCTGCAATTTTTCAAAGAACCTTTAGTATTCATTTCTATAGGGAAACTAACATGAGATAAAAATATTGGGAAGAATTTACAACATTGAATTTTCCAGTTGTACTAACAGTAAGAAACAAAATACAGCTTAATTCTGATTTGAAATCTACTGCTAATTCTCTTTTTATATATTCATCCTTTACCCTCCCTTGTTCCATTGTATTATCAATATTATATTTATTATTCTTGTTTTATAATGATTTCAGTTTTTGGTAAACATTATGGTTGTTCATTTTGGAAAAATTGACAAGTACAAGTTGGACAACTACAAAACAAAAGTTTTAAAAAAAATACCAGTCTAGTTGTTGTGGCACCTGGCTGGCTCAGTTGGTAGAGCATGCGACTCTTGATTTTGGAGTTGTTAGTTCGAGCCCCACGTTGGGTGTAGAGATTACTTAAAAATAAAAATCTTTAAAAAATAAATAAATAATTAAAAATCTATCTAGAAATGACCATTATTAACATTGAAATGGACATTAATCCCCTCATTTATTATTTCTCTTTTTTAAGATTTTATTTTTAAGTAATCTCTACACACAACATGGGGCTCGAAACTACAACCCCGAGATCAAGAGTCCCACGCTCCACCTACTAAGCCAACCAGGGGCCCTAAATTTATGATTTCTAATTAAGGTTGTCCAAAGCTAGGTTCCCTGGAATCAGATGCTAAGATGGAGTTTGGGGAGCAACATATTCATAAGGGATCAACACCAGTGAAAGAAAGCAGCACCGGTAGAGGGACAAGTCAAACTGTGATGCAGGCTGGAAAAAGCCTTGGCCAACCTAGTGGGGAGTCCTGGGATAGGCTGTACCTGTGGAGGTTCCTACGTGGAGGCTTTGTGTGTCCACTTGGTCGGGGGATGCAGACTGCCCCCAGAAAGAGTGTGGCATTGGCGAGGTGTTTCCATGTAGCTGTGACTATCTTTAAGGAGCTGGCAACCCAGGCTGTCTGCTAATCTTAGATCCCTCAGCTGTGAGGGGAAGGGCAGTAAGGCTTTCCTTTCAGGGGGATCTGGGCGGTAGCACATCTCCATGCCCACTTCAGCAGAGTTCTTTGTTAGTCTTAATTTGACCAAAATGGCCAAGAAACCAATTCCTCTAGCACGGTTATCAAGTCCAGGAATTAAAACATTGCACAGAAGTAGCTCATATAACATCCAGCCAAGCAAATTTAGACTTGCTCTCACATCTTTTCTCCAGTTAAATAATTGCTTTAATAATTTGATTGCCTTCTAGTTTTAGAAAATGAATCCCTGTCGCTATGGCATATGGAAGTTTTTTATTAATCATCTGTTAATTCCTATTTGTAAGTATTGTTTATATTCATGAAAGGGTAGATTCAAAGTTGAAAAGGGCCCATATTTTCATCTTGTTTAACTCCTGCATTTTATATCTAAAAACACTGACTCATAGAGGTAAAGTCCCTGGTCCAGGTTTACCCAGTGGTAGAACCAGGGCAAGGACTTGTCACTTAACTACTAGCGTAATTGCTATTTTATAAAAGATAAAGTGGTTTTTTTTTAAAGGATCAATTAAAAAAAGATGATGAAAATGTACCCCTAAATCCTACTCTCATAAAATTTACCCTCAAGTGTATAATATTTCAGAGTTTATCATGATAGTTTTACCATCATTTGGATCAGTGCTTGTCAATGAACTATACCATCTTAGATGTGATCTTATATGGAAAAGATGAGCTGTCAGGTTGCTCTAAGAAATTTAGCAACATCTAAACCCTATAGAAACCTAGAATTTTCACATATGACATTTCATATTCAGTTCAGCATGTCATTATTGGGAAATTTTTGAAAAGTGGGAATAAATCTGTATCTGTCTTACGGTCTTTTATTTATTTATTTATTTATTTTTCTTTTGGTCTTTTAAATAAGAGTTCTGTGTCTAGCTATGTGGAATCTTTGGAAAAAGAAAACCCTAATAGCCTAGTCTTATTGCTTATGTATTATGTTTTTCGTGGTTACACAGTAGAGGGAAAAACCCCTGAAGAATAAGTGTGGCAACCTAAAGGGTTGAGGCAATATAATAATTGACCCCGAGCACTGAGTAAGAGCAAAGACACAAGATCACATTCGTCTGTCACCCCCTTTATGAGAATGCTGCCCCCTTTTGATTCCTTGAGCAACAGAGAGAAGCCAAGACCAGTGTATCTCAGTCTTTGGAGGTTCTATCAATGCCATGATGTTCACAGGATTCTCAGTGCTGAAGACATGTCTCCCATCCAATTGAGGGATTTTCTATGAAAGTATTTCAGAATCTTCTCTTAGTATCCGTGCCCTTCTATCACCATGACAACCAAGGATATTTTCAGAGAAGTCAGCCAGTCGCTAATCTCTTTGCAGCAAATTCTGAGACGTGGGATTCAGAAGACTCACCTTTTCTCATGAATTTTTGGAATCTTGTGACAGCTGACACTAACCCCTAAGCATTGACATCTTGGTACCAATGCGTAGTCAGGACTTTGGTTCCATGTGTCAAAAATCCCACCTAAACCAGTTTAAGGCAAAGAAAGGGGGAATTGGTTGGCTCCTGTGACTGGAAAGTCTAAGCAATGATGACTTTAGGCGTTGATAAATTCAAGTTCAAAGATGTCTTCATTAAACTACTTTCTTTCTCCATGTCAAAGTTCTGCTTTTCTCTGTGATGGCCTCAATCTCAAATAGGCATCAGGTGGCCCCAAAATACCCACTGGCAGCTTTAGACTTACATATACTTAAAATCAACAATACCAGAAAATAGACTGATCCCTTCTCCAGATAATTCCAGTAAAAGTCCCAGGGATATCTCTAAGGGACTTAGTCTGAGTCATGTGCCCCACACACCTGGAACTTGGGGTATAGTCAGCACCACCCAAAACAACTGGGCTAAGAATGAAGGAAGAATGATTCCACAAGGAGACATTGGGCATTAATAAAAAGTTCACTGAACAAGCATATAGTTTGGGCTATCTCCCATGAATAGCATAGCATCAAAACACATATGCAGATGTTGCATATCAACCAGACGAAAGAAGAAACATTCTAATCCAAAAGAGAGCAGGCTGAATGACAGAGCTGAACATTATATAATCCTGAATAATCACAGAAACACAATATTATCTGGAGTGCCTGTGACTGCACACAGCCTCCGAAGATACATGATTGTTTACTAGAATTGTACCACATTTTAATTTATATTAGTCAGATCACTTTCTAGTTCAAGTTTAATCAGTCTAATGAAAGGTTGCTGGAACAAAAGAGAAATTATTAGCTCATGTAATAGAAAATACAGGGCTTTTTTTTTTTTTTTTTTCAGGCAGAACTAGGTGTAGGGCTCAAACATTATCATCTGAATCTTGTTTCTCTCTCTCCATATCTCAGCTCTACTTATATGGCTTCAAAAAAGTCCTGAGGCAGAAGCTTATCCTTTCTGGCACAACATGGGTCATGTACCATCCTTGAACCAATCACTGGACCAGAAGGATGCGGTATTTTGACTAGCCAGACGAGTGATGTGCTCATCCCAGAAGCCAGAAGCCGAAGTCAGTTTTGTTCAAACCACACTGACAGGGGTTGGGGATCATTCAAGGAAAAGTTAGGAGGCAGTGTCAAGAAGAGAAAAGGAAGATAACCCCTATATATGGATCCTCTTCACATTTACAATATATATGATGCCGCATCCAGGAGAGGATGAGATCAAGGTTTAGATACAAGATTTTGTAAGACTTAAGTAACTTCTCAGCCACATTAGGAATAAGGATGGGAAATTTTAAAAATCAAAAAGGGTGCAGCAACAACCTCTGGGTCACCAATGACCAAAAAAAGCTTTCAGCACCATTTATACTTAGGATCTTTGATCCCTGTGACTGCTCTGACTGAATCCATTTTCATCCTTAATTTTTAATGTCTTTTCACTTGGCTATAAATCCAGCTACTGCAGCTCTGTTCTCATTCCTTGGCTTCAGGTTCAATGCCTCTCTTGGTCTCCCAAATCCTAACCTCCTTCACCCTGAGATTGATCCTTGTTTCTAAGGTATCCTGTCTCCACACCTGTCCCTCCAGCTGTATTTCTTCCGTCTCTCAACCCTCACACCCAACAATTATTCATTCCCAGGGCTCACTATCATCTGTGTCTTGCCTCCATCTGCCCGTAGGCAGCAGGAATCATTCTTCCTCCTGGAATCTATATGTCAGTATCTCATTAAAGTCACAAAGAACTTAAAGTTCTGGGATTTGGGCAGGATTACCCTTAGGAACTTCTTTTTCATGCCCATAAGGTGCAGAGACAATACAATGATGTAGGGAAATACTGAGATGGAGAAGAAGGAAGTTGGAAGCACTCATGTGGTACAGACTCTGTCTTCACAGACACATAGAAGAGAGAAACAGATGCTCAGAGAGATGGAGGACAGAACAGCTGTGGAGAAGTGGTAGGTAATCCTTCAGATGACTGAAGATATTTCTGAGCTGCTGTGAGGTCCCAGCTGAGGTCACACAGCATGAAAATATGTTGTAGGAGGAAATACATTACACTCTCCTTCTCTTGCTTATTTGAAGATATTTTTACTATTTTTATGTTTGTGTATAAATTCCATTAATATTTATATCAGTTGGATGGCATAATGAATTGCCTTCTAGGTTGGTAAAATTATCAATGAATCAGTGATAAATTGAGTCTAAAAATACCTTTGTGATCCTCAAACATCTTTAATCACAGAGTTAGGTCAAAAACCCAGAGACCTTCAGACCAGTTTTTGTTTTGTGAGGGTTTTTTTGTTCTGTTTTAAGTTTTAGAGCCTGTAATCTTATAACCCTTTATCAATGATTCTTCAAACTTTGTGTTTATGAAAAAAAATTCTGACTTAGTAGGTCAGTGTTGGAGATTCCGAATGTATAATATTAAAAACACTCTATGATTCTGTGACAGTTGGTTCCAGAACCGTTGGTCTATATGGAGGGACAGGCATAGTGTCTGTCAGTCTGTATAGTCTACCTAGTGGAATTGGCCCATTGAGTCATCTTTGCCACCCATTTTATGCTGATCCATCTCAGTGAAGTACGATGTTTCACTAGTTTGCAGGAATGGAATATGGTTCCCAATAATTAGCAAAGCAGCTCAAACGGCAAACTGTATTTACAAAGGAATCAAAAGATGATAAGGAGCAAAGCTAAAAGACTCAGGCATCACATTTTAATGGCTGGATGACATGACAGCAGACTCTGTTAACTGATTGCATTTTATAACCACAGTCTAATAAGGAAATTCATCTTGAAGGACTACCCAAATTCCTACACATGTATTTCCTAGAAGTGATGAAACAGTAATAGAGATAAAGGTACATTTTATATACAGGAGCTTATTATGATATACCTGACTCTTATAATAGGAAGCTGGGGACTCTGAGCCATAACTTAACCATGTAAAAAGGGGGGAAACTGAAGCTGATAAAATATTTGTTATGAACTTAGAATAGCCTCTCAGATTACCTGTCCCCTGTCTTTAGCTGAAAGAAATGCAGCCTGGATCAGGGAAAGCTTTGATATCTTAGTTTTTGGAGCACAGAACCACCAGTGGAAAGCTGTGCACGTTCCCTGCAACAAGAAAATCATAGAATTTAGATTTCAGGTAGGAGAAAGAGAAGAAACATGATCTGGTTCATTTAAGGGAATGGACAACATTCATTTCACTTCAACATTTCTGAGCATGTGCTGTTCTGCAGTGTCCCTCTTGGATATACCTAAAATCCAAAGTGAAGCTATCAGGCAGAAGTGAGTACAGAGATGGATGGGCACAACTGTGGGATGGAGTTAGGGATGGGACAGAGTCAAGATGGAAACAATGGAAATGTATTGATATGTTGTTCCTCCCCTAGTCTCCTAATTCAAACAATTAAACCCACTAGGAATTTCCTGTTGTCATTCATTCATTCAATTATTTATTCTACAATCTTTAGTGAAATGCTATTATGTGCTGAGGGTTGTTAAGCTCTTGTCTCAGGAGATACATCTTTCCCTTCATATTTTACAAATGAGAAAATAGAAATGCTGACAATCGGGGTGCCTGGGTGGCTCAGATGGTTAAGCATCTGCCTTTGGCTCAGGTCATGATCCTGGGGCCTGGGATCGAGCCCCACATCGGGCTCCCAGCTCAGCGGGAGCCTGCTTCTCCCTCTTTCTCTCCCCAGCTCATGTTCTCTCTCTCTCTGTATCTCTGTCAAATGAATAAGTAAAAAAAGAAAGAAATGCAGACAATCAAACAGTACAAAATCCCATTCTTAATACCAATAACGAGAGAGGGAGAATGTAATCTCAACAGGAAATATATATAACTTAATTTTATAAGGCTTATGGAGTGTTGAAGACTTGAATAGTTGTGCAATCTATGATCTATCAACTAAACAGATTATTTTTTTAAGATTTTATTTATTTATTTGACAGAGGGAGACACAGCGAGAGAGGGAACAGGAGCAGGGGGAGTGGGAGAGGGAGAAGCAGGCTTCCCGCCGAGCAGGAAGCCCAGTGCGGGGCTTGATCCCAGAGCCCTGGGATCATGACCTGAGCCGAAGGCAGACACTTAATGGACTGAGCCACCCAGGCGCCCCTCACCTAAACAGATTATTATTCAACCGTTTAAAAAGTGATGAAAAGGGTGCCTGGGTGGCTCAGTTGGTTAAGTGTCAGACTCTTGACCTCAGCTCAGGTGTTGATCTCAGGGTGTGTGTTCAAGCCCCTCATTGGGCTCCACACTGGGCATGGAGCCTACTTATAAATAAATAAATAAATAAATAAATAAATAAATAGTGATGAAAGGCATAAATAATGTGAAAAATGCTTATAATATTACAGAAAATTCAAAAACAAGATGTAACATAAAGTACAATATTTATTAAAAATATTGAATATAAAGGCAAAGAAAATTAATCAAAATATTAATTTTGGTTGTCCTTAGGTTGATAGGGCTATGAACATCCTTCTTTCTCTCTTTTTCTTCCTGTTGTTATGTATTTCCAGATTTTCTTTTATGAAAACACATCATAAAAAAGAAAAATATATATGATCTATTAGATAATGTCCAAATTTGGCTATATATTTTGAGCATATACCATTGCATGTTCCTTTTGAATTGTTGTTACTGATATTTATAAATATCAGTTTTATATTCTAACTTTGGGTTTCCTCTAGCCTTTTTTTTTTTTAAAGATTTTATTTATTTATTTGAGAGAGAGAATGAGATAGAGAGAGAGCATGAGAGGGAAGAGGGTCAGAGGGAGAAGCAGACTCCCTGCTGAGCAGGGAGTCCGATGCAGGACTCGATCCCAGGACTCCAGGATCATGACCTGAGCCGAAGGCAGTCGCTTAACCAACTGAGCCACCCAGGTGCCCTCCTCTAGCCTTTGAACCCAAGTATACATAAACTATCTTTTTATTGCTTGTACACTTGTATGTCAATGAATTGTCATCTCATAATTATTACCTAATAGGAAAGAGAGCCACAGATCAGAAGAGGTTATGACATTGTGGTGCAGCAAACTTTCCTTTATCTGGTGCCACCCTATCTTACTTTGAAATTATAATTTTAAAAAAGATTACCAAAGAGTCCAACATAAATACCTGCAGTGGTTTTGGGTTTCTAAAATTAGTCAGTATCCATGTGTGTTCATGTGTGAGTTTCATGACATGAATATGTAGAAACATGGTTTCTAATAAATATTTGAGAAATTTGACATCACAATATAAGTTGAAGATAACCATATTTGGCTCAAGATCCCACTGCCTCTCAATCCTTCATTTACTATTCTATGCACTAATTTTAACATATTAAATCAGTGAAAACTCATTTACTCTTTCCAAGTTGAGAATTGTGGTCATTAAGACAATGATTTGAGCTACCTATCAATAAAAATGTTTTGTAAATGGCAGAAAGATGCTTTTTCATAAATTTTCTTAAAGATTTTATTTTATTCATTTGAGATAGAGCACAAGCAGCAGGAGAGGCAGAGGGAGAGGGAGAAGCAGACTCCTCACTGAGCTAGGAGCCTGATGTGGGACTCAATCCCAGGACCTAGAGATCATGACCTAAGCCAAAGGCAGACGCTTAGCCATCTGAGCCACCCAGGCGCCCCCCCCCTTTTTTCCCCATACATTTAATAGAATAATACATTTCAAATATTTAAGACATGGTCGTTTTTATCTATTTTAGGGACTCTATTTTTCTCCCCATTCCACCATGGCTGAGACCTGGTAAAAGATCTTTAAGGTAGGCTTAAACTAATTTACACTGCCTTAATCTTAATTAGTTCAAATCAGCAGGGTTTTATTAACATAGCAACATAAAAAAAAAAACTGTCAGGATAAAGGTATTTATACTCTATTGTATGGCAGAGATGGATGGGTGTATGAGTGGGACTATGTGTTTGAGAATGTATATGCACCTTGCCTTGATGTAGGACAGAGCATCGATGGTACCAAGGGGGGCTTCAGAGAACTTCCCTTCCCTTCCCTTCCCTATTTCCATCAAACCCATTGCTATATCTTTTATATGCATGATAGATGCTTCCTAATCTTCTGAGAAAAGCTATGCAAATGCAGCTTCAAGATTCATCTCACCTCTTTCTCTAACTAGATGGTCAACCCTAAGATTCCTAAATACCATGTAAATAAAAATTCTGGAACTGGCCTCCCAGGGAGGTCAAGGGGCTCTGGGGACTCTCCCTGCAGAGAGCCCTTGCATCTCTTACTTCTCCTGGACACCAGGTAAAATTGTGTATCCCACAGATATATTTTTGCATGGGTATGCATCCCACTTCAAAACTGTAGCTGTCAAAGAAATCAAATTAAATCTGACTTAACCCCTGTCTTGCCAGGATGACAGGAAATGCAATATGTCACTACTAATTTTTTTTTTGAGGGAGAATAGGTCTTGTCATCCCTAGAATCCCACAAAAATTCAACAAACTTATAGAGTGCCTCAAAAATGAAAAAGACCACTGCAGTTCATAATGTTCTTCACTGACTTCATTCACTCATTCATTCAACAAATAGTGAGAACTTACTAAAGGACATACGTTGTTCTATGCACTAGGGATACCTCAGTGAGCTAGACATCAACATGCAGGCCCATTTGGACCCTTGCAGGCAGGCAGCTCTGTGGTTCCAATGCTAAGTTTGAATACTGGTGGGTTTGCAGTGGCCTAAGCCCAAGGCCCAGCTTGTCTAAGTCTGCTCCTAAACACTTCCCCAAAGGGGTCTTGCCTCTTCCAGATATCTCTGCCGCTTTGCCTCTTGTTCTCTCTGCCCATCTTGACTCTCTTCCTTCTTCCCACTCAATACAAAACACACTCTCCACATCTCCTTTCCTCCAATATGTTTCCCTTCAGAGAACTAAAGCCCAGAAAGCAGGTTATCTATAAGCAACTTCGGCTTTTTATGGTCTAACACACACCTGCTCTCTGGTGATCTGGCACAAAGGTCTGACTTAGAAGAAAGGGCATTGGGGATAAGGTTACAGAAGAATGAAATATAAGTTTGTGACAAGAAAAAAACCATGAGGGAAGTGTGGTGAGGTCCTGGAGAGCCTTTGCTTTCCCCAAGCCAGTTCACCTTTGGCTTCCCAGAGATTTTTTTACAAGCTCACTCTGACCCATCATGAAATTGAATTTAAGTTGATTTTTTACAATAAATCAAAGAACTTAAGGTCAAATCTCATAAATTTTATCTTGGTCCTAACATTTGTATGATTTTAGGTCTTATTTCTGTGATCTGATCCAAAATAAAAATAGATGAACCAGAAATATTCTAGACTTTCAAGAGTCTATTTTTCCTATTGAAGCATCCCTATATCCTTTATTCTTTGCTAATTCTCTATAATCTGGACACATTTAGTACAATTATCTAGGGATCAAAGCAATTGAATGTAAAAATATAACATTTATAGTTACTCCTGCCAAAGAAAAATCATATCTACTTCATTTATATCTCAGGTAGGAAAAGAATATTCAGTCGCTGAGCTAAAGAAAAATCAAACAAATCATAGGGAATTTTAAGAATGCATGACACTGGAGGCGTTCTGTGATAGTTTAGCTCTTTTAGAATCAAAAGCTAAACTTTGGGGTTTTGAAGTCAGCCCTTATTTAAGAGTTTAGACATCAAGAAGCTGATGTGCGAAGGAATATAATTTGGTCTTGGAATGGAATATAAATCTTAGTGTGGATAAATGAGGGGTTCAAACTCTGTAATTTGCCCAATTTTCCAAATCATCTTCACAGCTAATTTTATAGAACATAGCATTTAACTTTGAGTTTGGACAACTTTGGCATTTCTGTACTTGAGGGTGACAATGAATTACTCAAATCTTAAACCATATATACTTTTTTCTATTTCTGGCTCAGAAAAAAAACAAAAAAACAAAAAAACAGGGACGGGGTAGAGGCCTCTTTCTGGTAAACAATATATTCTTTCCCTTTATCCAGTCCCTGCCATCCTTACCCCATACACTTCCTTGTCTTGTTACCTGTATGTGCCCCATACAATCCCCTTCCCTACAATCCTTGGTAGGAATCCAGTTTTCATTTCAAGTCCTAGACACTGCAAGAGTTATATATGAAAACAAAAATGCTTTCAATGCATGCTGGCGAAGATCTTTGGTAAGCTTGAAGATTTATTACCCTCAAAGGCAAATGTTTGAGAGGTCTCTTTTAAAATAGAGTTTCTATGGAAATCTTATATTTGCTTTGGAATTATTTGTATATTAATCATTTGCAACCAGCTGGGTATATGCATTAGAAAAAAATCCACAACTCCATCTCTGCCATGGTGGCAACAGGAAAAGGTGGGGTGGAATCACAGATTTGGTTGTCTAGAAATACAGGAGTAAGTATTCCAAATCAGTAGTGGTAATCTTCCTATCAGGGAAGTATTGTCAAGAGTCAATTTTTGCTGGACTCGATCCTGCAGAGTGTTTCTTATGTTTTAGTAAAACTACTTGAAATGTATTATAGTTCTATTTTTTTTAAGATTTTATTTATTTAGTTGACAGAAAGAGACACAGCGAGAGAGGGAACACAAGCAGGGGGAGTGGGAGAAGGAAAGCAGGCTTCCTGCAGAGCAGGGAGCCCGATGTGGGGCTTGATCCCAGGGCCCTGGGATCATGACCTGAGCTGAAGGCAGACGCCTAACGACTGAGCCACCCAGGCGCCCCGAAATGTATTATATTTCTAAACAATTTAGTATTTACTGTACCTTATTATGTGCCAGAACTGCTTCCTCAGATCCTTTGTAGAAAGGAAGAATGAAGGAAGTAGGGGATGAGAAGGGAGAAAGAGAGGAATAAATGTGATTAAATGTACATAGTACAATGAATTTTTCTAGTTACTTTCATCAGGCACCAATGCATAGATCTATATAATTGAGAGTTAGATTTATGATACTACTTATATTTTTTGAAACTTATTTTGCATCTGAGAGCCTAAAGTTTCACACAAGAGCCTGAAATATTAATTTACATGCATAAGCATATTAATCAGCCTCAATGTCAAAATGACCTACAATGAGTAGATACAATGAAGCTGAAATGGATCAGGCTTTCCTTTCCAAATCATTCTTTTTTTTTAAGATTTTATTTATTTATTTGAGAGAGAGAGAGAATGAGAGATAGAGAGCACGAGAGGGAAGAGGGTCAGAGGGAGAAGCAGACTCCCCGCTGAGCAGGGAGCCCGATGTGGGACTCGATCCCGAGACTCCAGGATCATGACCTGAGCCGAAGGCAGTTGCCCAACCAACTGAGCCACCCAGGTGCCCCCAAATCATTCTTAATAATTAAAAAACCCAATCCTTACAAAACTTTAAATGCAGGCCATAAGCTTTTTACATCTAAAATATAAAGAAGAAAGATTTTCTCTTCTTATTAAAAACAAATAAAGCTATGTTTGGAGTTCTTTCTATATTCCAAAGATTATGCTAAGGTCTGTAGTACTCTTCCCTTCACTGTTATATCCAGAGATACAGTTTCCTTCACTTGACCAGAAGTCTAAGTATCTAAGGTCTTCTGACTATTATGTGGTAGTTCAGGATTCCAGCCTTGGGTTACTTAAGTCCAAAGTGCACGCTCTCACTTTAGGTATTTTATAGCTTTGATATGAATACAGATTGAAACCAGAAATGAAAGACTAATGTTTGAAAGAGAAGCATCTAGAGCCTGTGTCGATAAGATTAAACTAATCACAGATCAAGTGCAAGCAAAGGGAGCACTTAGGAGACAGTCAGCTCACTAAGCCCACACAAGACCACTGAAATCAAATAAATGGTGAAGGGAAAGCAGTGAGGGAAAGTCACTTGAGGTGATGGGATTTGCTGGCTTAGCAGTCAAATATACACATCTGTATATCTGACTGTATATCTGACTGCTAAGCCAGCAAATACCATCAGAAGGTTAAAATCAACTTATTGCAGAAACATTTATTGAGTGTATCCCATGTGCCAGGGAGAGACACACATGCCGGGGATACAGAGACAAGTCTTACGGGGAAAAGCAAATAGTAGGTCAGTTAGGATTCCTTTAGTTCAAATGATCGAATACCTGACCCAAACTGGTTCAGGCAACAAGAAATGATATTGAGATCTTAACTGAGATCATTGAGATGTTCAAGGGGCCATCTGGCTTCAGGCATGGCTTGATTTGGGGCTCAAGCAATGTCACCAGATGTGCCCCCACACTCAGCCCTCAGCAATTTCAGGCTTACATTTGCCTTTACTTTGTCTTACAGGTGAAAGATTGAGAGAAATCAAATAATCTCATAGACAGAACACCCGGGTGGCTCTGTCAGTTAAGCGTCTGCCTTCGGCTCAGGCCATGATCCCAGGGTCGTGGGATTGAGTCCCCATCGGGCTCCTTGCTCAGCGGGGAGCCTGCTTCTTCCTCTGCCTGCCGCTCCCCCTGCTTGGGCTCTCTCTCTGACAAATAAATAAAGTCTTTTAAAAAATAACCTCACAGAAGGACAAAAGTCCCAGAATTGATTCTCATTGGCTCTGATTTGCCTTGCTTGGGTGTATTCATCCATGAAAAAATTGCTATGGCTAAGGGGATGAGATACACCTGCTGGCTTCGCCTAAAGGCTCTGGAGCCTGCAGGTGGTGGAATTAGCAAAGGAGGCAAGGCAGTAAAGACTAGACAAACCAAAACTGTGACCTTAACATCACAAGAAGAAGGAAAGGACCTTGGGTGACCAAAGTAAATGGTTGCCACCTGTATGCAAATAAGAATTTCAATATGATGAGTCATTTAATAGAATTATAAGGGAGTGAAATCAGAGAGTGGGAAGTTTCTAACTTGGTTAAACATGACATTTATGTTGAGTCTTGAGGATACATGGAAAGTAGGTCAGGCAAACTGAGGAGGAAGGGAAAGTTACAGCAATGGAGAAGACAGGGTAGTTTTGGGAAATAGTGAGAAGTATCTACCTGGAGAACCGGATGTTGAGACTGCATGAGAGACAAAGGGAAGGAGAAGGTGGGGGTGAATAAGCAGGCTTATGGTCATGTCATGGGAAAGATCATAACTTTGGACTTTATTTACTGAGTGATTCACTGAAGTTTTTCACTGAATCACAGTGCCCTAAGATAAGAGTTGGCAAAGTTTCTCAGTAGAGGGCCAGTTGGTAAATATGAGGTTTTGAAGGCCGTATGGTGTCTACTAATCGCCCTACTCTGTAGTGTGAAAGCAGCCACTAACAATACATAATGAATGGGCATGGTTGTAGTCCAATAAAACTCTATTTATGGGTACTGAAATTTGAATTTCATATAATTTTTACATCTCAAAAAACATGATTCTTAATTTTTTTCAACCATTGAAAAAGTGTAAAAAACATTCACCATCCTTCAGATGGCAAAAAAAAAAAAAATTTTTTTTTTTTTTTTAATTAAAAAGAAGAGGTAGGCCAGGTTTGGCCTGTGTGCCTGGTCATAGTTTGCTGACGCCTATTCTAAAATGACCAGCTTTATGTTTTTGGATTGCCCCGAGCAAATACCAAAGGAGCAATAGAATACACAGAGAGAAAGTAAGAAGAGATCTTAGGCGATCATAGCACTGATCCAGGTTGAAGTTGGTTTATTGTAGACGAGAAATTGAAAGTCTTAATTAAGAAAGAAAAACCATGAACCAGGTGTTACAGAGTTGGACCTATCAGAGAATTAACATGGAGTGATTAGAAAGAGGGCACGATCGAAGTTGGTGGTTCAGGTGGCAAAGAAGGAATTAATGTAATCCTCAGAGGTAGACTGTATTTCCTGAGACTTGAGATATGCAGCAGGAGGGCTAGGTCAGTTTTGCGGTGGAAATACAGGAGGTGCTAGGACCTCAGGGTGGGGAGAGGTTGTGGACAGCTCCAGAGATGCCTAGGGTCAGTGGTTGAGATTAGTACCCAAGGAATGAATGCTGTTAAGGGAGGAGATGGTTTTCAGTTGCTCTTTGGTGGATTGGAAAAGAATCTCAGTGGTGACCATTACAGACTAAATATCAAAACTCTTCCCTCTTTTGGGTTTTATAAGCCCTTGTGTTCTTTAATGACTCTAAGAGAAGAAGAAGTATCTTTTGGAAACAGACTGAGTTGGACTTTCCATTATGTAGGTGGCTAGATCCTGAGCCAGATTAAATTTCAGGAATGTGATTATTTTCTGAACTCTCTTGCACTGTGGGCAAATTCACACCAATGACCAATGGGAAATTTGAATTTTTACTGCAAGTATTTTAGCTGAGTTTGCACTGCATATTGGTCTATTGATTCTAGTGAGTTGGGATATACTATGGAACAAGCAGATTTCATCCTTAATCAAGTCAAAAATTCTAACTACATAACAGCAAAGAAGCATTGCTGCCATCCTGAAAATTCAGTCACTGCATATATATATATATATATATATATATATATAAAGTGAGAAAATGAAGATTACCTGATGTAAATATGACCCATACTGGAGAAAGCAACTCTAAGCATGGGTCCTTCACCCTTTGAATCAAAACAAATCCACCCATGTGAAGGACACTCTGTAACTGAAGCATTTATATATGAAGCCCAGCAGAGTGCTCCAAATGCAGAGTTTCTCTGTAAGATAATTTATCAAGTAGAAAGGAATTTATAGACATAATGTAAGAGAACACTTGCTGTAGTACATTTGGAACTTTTATTCAATTTGTAGTATTCATTATATTAAGGTTAAATTCAATAGGCTTTATATGGATAAATTCTTTCTGAGATTTTTTTTCAAAAGGCCTATTCAATGAAGTATTGCTAATGGCCACTTAATCATCCAACTAAGGCACAGATATGCACTGTGGAAAGTAAAATGGTTTGCTCAAGGCCACTCTATTCATGTAAGCACTGGAAAGCAAATGGAAATCTTAAGATTCCTAACTTAGCTCTCATCTCTACCATTACTATTGTCTCTCTTTGTTTTTGCTTCCACAATTTATACTAATGCATGCACCTTTATCATTTTGAGTAATTTTTGATGAAGAGACAAAATCATTCTGCTTACTGTATTTGTCTCCCCTGTACTTGGCATTTTTCATTCCTTCATTCTTTTATTTGAAAATAGTTAATGAGTGTCTATTCAGTAACAGACATTGAACTAGATGTTTGAGAAACAAAGATAAATAATAAGGAAGCAAGCCCAAATTTTAGTCTAAAACAGTGGTGTTCATAGTACAGCCGAACATAAGCATCATTAGCTTCGGCCCAGAACTTGCTAGAAGAGCAAAATCAGGCCCACAACTTCACCCGACAATTTGTATTTTAACAACCCCTCCAAGTGATTTTGATCTACACACAGGCCAGTGGTCTAAGGAAAGCAAGACAAGTAAATAGAGTTACAAAACATTTCAATAAAGTAAATAGAGCTATGTATAAATTTCTCTTGGAGCAGAGAGAAAGAAGTTTCTGATCTCGTCTATATTTAGTGTAGAAAATACATGCTCTATCTAAAAATGCATGTACGTCCCTGGCATCCTCCCTTGCATAAAACATTTCAGTGTTCCCTATTGTTTTCAGGATACAGTCCAAGATTCCTAGCATGCCACTTAAGGGGCCCTAGGATTTGGTCCATCTTCTTTCCAGTCTCATCTCTTGCTATTCCATCATTGTACATTGTACAATGTATTCCATACATTGTATGGCATGTACAAAGACATGCCATATTATATTCACCTCCCCTGTGCCCTGAATGTCTTTCTCTCATGCCTCCCTCCAATACTAGACATCATTAGGACTCCCTAAGTAGAAATTCCCTAAGGGAAATCTTTCCTAACTTCCCTACAGCTATCCCAGCTCCAGCTGTGTATAACTCTATTACTGGGTAGAGTTATCACATTGTATTGTTTCTTAGTTTTTCTGTCCATCTCTGTCACATAACTGTTAGTTCCCGCAAACAAGAAAGTTTAGTATTCATTTTTGTGTTCTTAATGCTGATGCATTTTGTGTTCTTAATGCCTGGCACCAAATGGAAGTACAAAAAAGTGTTTAATGAATGCATTTTAAGAAAGGAATGTATTTCTCTTATAACAAGTTTCTGTATTATATGGTGAGCCTTTCAGATAGGTTTATTCTTGTTCTTCAGCTCTGGAATTACTAGGGCAGTACATGGGTTGGCAAGTTCCTATGGTTTCAAACTTTTTGAATCATAGATGTTGTTGGAACGTTAATGGAAAACCTTTAAAATAAGAATGTTAAATATTCTCATTGATACAAATGGCAAGAATGCTTATAACTTCCTTTGGAAATTTTTCTGTGGATATCTGATAAAATGCTTCCCTCTCACTTGTCAGAAGACAACGCCCAGACTGGAGAGGATCATCCTATCTGCAAAGGACACTGTTAATGGACTTCCTCCCCATCTTGTCATGTTATACCGATTTTAGGGTTCTGTGCAAGTCAACATTTTGTCATCTTTTCTTAATATTTATCCAAAGATTCAATGGATACCATTATGTGTTAGTGCTAGAAGTAGAAAGCAGAGAGCTACAATATAAACCCCATGTATTAGGAATATATGTGAAAGGCACTGGGAATACTATATACATACTACGGATGTTAATGCTACCCATAATCCATGAGGCAGGGACTATAATATCCTTGTTAATAGAGAGATTAAATAATTTGCTTAAGGTCATATGCCTAGTAAGTTACAGAGGCCCAGACGTGAGCTCAGGTTGCTCTGATAGGATTATGCTCTAATAACTGTATATTGTTCTTCCTGGCCCCTCTCTAGGTTTCATGCTATTAGTTAGATATGTTTAGTTCCATTTTCATAGATGCCTCTGTCATCATTTACAAATTTTGGAATGCCTAGCAATTAGATTTCACTTTAGCGTATAAAACTTTAGAGGTAGACACCACTCATTCCTAAGTTCCTTGTACAAAGAAGCTCCATTACTCTGCTCTGTCAGGTATTAACAGTGACTTTAAAGAATTATTTAGATGATTGGACACTATAAATTGCTTCAACTCAATTTTCATGCCATTAATTCATTCCATAAACATTGATTAAAGCATGGATGGACAGGATATGTCGAGGACCCGGATCTACATAGAGAACGAGATAGTGTTTCTCAGAGAGTGTATCTGATGGACAAAGATAGATAAACAGGTAATTACTACAGAGAATGTCTTGGGAACAATAAGCACAGAGAGCTTTAAATACAATAACAGAAAGACACATGACTTACACTTGGGGCTGGAGGAAGAGTTGCAAATGTATTCCTAGAAGAACAAAACAGTTGATACCTTCCACTGAAGGGCCAGTGGAAGTTGTGCTAAGAGAGGAGAAGATTATTTCTGTGTAGATGGAATTGCTCCGACAAAAATCTGGAGGCCAAAATTCACATTCATAGTGCATGTGAGACACTCTCTCAGCCCAAACAGCCACCCTGGGATCTAAGAGATGTGTGAATTGTCCCTTAGGCTATGTTTAGTAGATCATGCAGATAGCATATCTTATCTTTCCCGTAAATCCTCTCAGTTTCAGTTAAGACCCCTTGTCACACATCACTTGCTTGAGAAACAGTGATAAGGATTTGTGATTATCCTGAAGGAGCAAGGAAAGCGGGAGCAAAGAAGAGCAAAAGTCTCTGTCCCTGAGCGTTGACCCCCTTGCCTTCCCCTCTCTTTCACGGCAAAAAAGAAGAAGAAGAAAGAAGAAGAAGAAAGAAGAAGAAAGAAAAAGAAGAAAGAAGAAGAAAGAAGAAGAAAGAAGAAGAAAGAAGAAGAAGAAGAAGAAGAAGAAGAAGAAGAAGAAGAAGAAGAA
>NW_027397076.1:24609587-24613835 GCF_003265705.2 Callorhinus ursinus
AGAAGAAGAAGAAGAAGAAGAAGAAGAAGAAGAAGAAGAAGAAGAAGGAGAAGAAAGAAGAGGCAAGGTAGGAGGGTATGCTGGAGATCTTTTATTTTATGAAGAGTTTAGACCCTGTTCTAAGAAAAATGGGAAATCAAGAATGGGAACTGAGGATGAACACTTTTTAGAGAGGAAGATGATGAGTCCTGCTTTTGAAAGGTTGAGTCTGTGAAGTTGGTAAAACATCTTACTGTGGATTTGGACTGTGCTGGTCACAAAGACATTTACAGAAGACTTAAAGGACAGAAGTATTAGGAAGTGTCTATAGTGTGTCAAATGCTTCCTCTTCTTTTCTATTCTTTCTTTCTTTCTTTCTTTCTTTCTTTCTTTCTTTCTTTCTTTCTTTCTTTCTTTCTTTCTTTCTTTCTTTCTTTCTTTCTTTCTTTCTTTCTTTTTCTTCTCTTTCTTTCTTTCTCTCTTTCTTTTTTTTTTTTAGCAGGCTCCACACCCAGCATGGAGCCCAACACAGGGCTTGAACTCACAACCCTGAGATCAAGACCTGAGCTGAAATCAAGAGTCAGATGCTTAACCAACTGAGTCACCCAGGTGCCCCATGTCAAATGCTTTCTTAAAGCATAAATTATTATCTTTTTGAGTTTAGGGTAAGTCTGAAGTCCAAAATTTCCTTATAACCCTTAAAAATATTGATGCTTAGTACCCACTTAAACTTAGTTTTTTATTTGGGGGGGTTGAGAGAGAGCACTGGGGGGGTGGGGAGGCAGAGGCAGAGAGAATCCTAAGCAGACTCCGTGCTCAGTGTGGAGCCTGACATGGGGCTTGATCCCGTGACCCTGAGATCATGACCTGAGCAAAATCAAGTCATATGCCCAACCAACTGAGCCACCCAGGTGCCCCTCACTGAAACTTAGTTTTGATGGGCATGATTCCAGCAACTAAAATTATATAATTAAAAATAGATAACCCCACATGTCTTCAACAAATCAGCCATCCTACAGGTACCACCTAAGAACAGATATTTTCTTAATGTTTCAGAATTCCTGAGTTCAAATTTTAATTTTCACTGGAAATCAGATTACTGAAATTAATTCTAGAATAGCCTAAACTTAAGAATATTTTAGTATTTTCATTAATTGAAACAAAATTTATTGTGGAAAGAAAGATATATATGTGCTCACAGTATTTCAGAAGATAGTGGTTTTTTTTTTTTTTTGCTTACCCTCATAAAGCCTTGATCTCAATGGGATCCATCTTCTTTATTAATCTTAATATAACTAGTGAAGCAATAGCTGTTCACCAGTTAAAGGGAAAATGTCACCAAATCATCATTCTCTAGCAAGTTATATTGTAATTTACTTTAGTCAACTCTATGTATTAGGTATTTTATTCTGTTATCTCATTGATGATAAATACTGCTTTTAAATGTGGAAGTTGATTCTTCATTTTTTATCATTTTGAATACATGAGTGCTGTCCTATGGATGTGAAGAGCCCTCGCTGGCTCACATGGTTAATCAGCACACCCAACCACACACCCAGACTCATCTACTGTTAGTGCTGACTGAGGTTTCCCTGGCCATATAATAGTCCTGCTGGAGAACACATCAGCATGCATCATATCAAATATTGAAACATGAACAGACTCGAATAATCTCAGTCATAAATACAATTGGTCTGATGAAAATGACTCGATTCAAATCCCTGAACAAAGACTGTGCATATGCTTTTGCAAGTCTTCAATAAAATTTCATTCGCTCCACAGTAAAAAAAAATAACACTTGAGGGACTTTTATATTCTTTGGGCAGTCATTTAGATGAAAGCAACGAAAAGTGAAAAGCACAGCCCTAGAAAATGCCATTGAATTTGAAATCTCTCTGGGTTTGATCAGAACCTTTTAAAGCCCCTTTTCAGGGCTATATCAACCTGATACTCAAAAATGTAGCAAAGAAACAAAGTAACATAATCAGAGAGGGTATTATAAGGTCTGTTAACAAAGTAGCTCAGACACATCAGTTGATGGGAAACAGCTGTGGATGCTGAAACCCTTAATAAATTAAGCCTCCTGTTGCTATTTACAAGAACTCTCTGTCATCATGACTGTTTTCTGTCCTTTGCACCTGGTATGAGAGTCTCTTGGAGCAACCCCATATCATTTACACACAGTCAAGAGCCATAGCACTGTAGAAACATTATTTCTAAATGCTGACTTCTTTGAATGATAAGAAAGACAATGTTTGGGTACATATTGAAATAAGTAACACATCACATTGAAATTTATTAACTGGGAGATATGCATAATCTTATTTCTTTTTAGTTCCTATGTTTTCTGACTGGTAATGCTTAATTAGTCCTAGTCATTGTCATATCTGTGATTTAGGATGTCACTCAAATGCAGGTCTCTGCTCTGAATGAATGCTGTTAATCATATATATACATATAACATTATATGCATAGAAAGTTTTCTTTTCTTTTTCTGCTTTTCTCCATGATGGACTTAGTTTACTCCGAAGAAGTAAGCTTCCTCTGTTCTTTTTTCAGAGGCTCTCCTTTAGCAAGGCAATTACCTGGTCAATCAGTTACAGAGCCCATGAGGTGCCTGGGTGGCTCAGTCGGTTAAGCATCTGCCTTCGGATCAGGTCATGACCCCAGGGTTCTGGAATCCAGTCCCGTGGCAGGCTCCCTGCTCAGGGAGGCATCTATTTCTCCCTCTCCCTCTTGCCCCTCCCCCCTGCTCACGCTCTCTCCCTCTCCCTCCCTCTCTCTCTCTCAAATGAATAGGTCTTTAAAAAAAAGTTAAAAGCCCTTTGGACAACAAGGAACCTTTCAACTCAACCTCAGATAATTATAAGGAATAGACACTGATCGGACATATACCTTTTGCCCCTGATTATCCAAATTTCTCGAGCAGGAAGAAGATGATAAAGAAGGATGCTGGGAGAAGAAGAAAATGATGAGAGTGAGGGAGGCAGGCAAATACCTAACATGCCAGTAGTACCTTCCGTGTTCATGGTTCACTTAGATATGTCGTCCTTTTTGGCTGGCCCCCCAAGGACATTTATCGTTTTCCAATTATCCTCCAACTCAGGCCCTGCTTGGCAGCCTTGGAGCTGCACCTCTTCACTTCATATTACACTCCTCTAGTCTACAAATAAAAAAACATGGCCCATCACAAAGCTTCTGACTTCTGAATGAGATTTCTGCTCTTGGCAACAAACCTCTAGGGACCTTCTGCCTCTGGAAGCATAATCCCATAAAGATCTGATGCTACCTCCTTGAAACATAAATTTCTCTTTAATTTGAAATCCTTCTGGAGAATAATTTCTGCTCAGGAGTGCAGCATGCATGGACGTTGTAGATAAGGCCACTTCCATCGGTAAAAGTGGCCAAGATATTCATGCCAAGGAAAGCCAGATAAATGGTTTTCAGGGACCTGATTTACATTCTCGTTTCTTGAGTTTTTATTTACCATTGGCAAATGCCTGTGGTTACTGGGGAATGTAGGATTGCTTCCTAGGAGACCCAGAGTACTACCCTGCTCTTAATTTTGGATCTGACACACCCAAAGCTCAACCAAATCCTGAGGGAGAAAGACCCTCACAGAAGGAGAATTTCACCTCCCAGTGTTTCCCACAACTCATGAGCACATACTAACTGGCCCAACGCAAACAATTTATCTTTGCATGTTCTCAGAGTAAGAAGCTCTAACATTTTTGTCCCAGGTAAACGAGGACGGTCAGTCACCCTCTTTGTGTTTTCTCTTCTCAGTCTGATCTCTGTTCCTCCCTTCCCTCCCTAACAGCTTTGATGTGCTGGAAATCCACCGCAGCTGAGTTTTTCTATAGCTACCAGACTTTTCACAGAGCAAACACCTGTCACCTTTGTCTCCTAATGAGCCTGGTTCCCCTGGGCAGTGATCTGTTCCTCTCTTCTTTTCCCAGAGGACCAAACAGCCCAGGCCAGCCTTGACCACCTGGTTCTTCCTTGAGGCACAAATGGCACAAAATACCCACCCCAAAGCAGAAATAAGTGGAGACCGGCATAAAGCTTACTTTTGGTAACATGGCAGCTGCTGCTGGCTGCTTTTGAAGCTGCTTGTTAGTGTGAACGTTGTTTTGCATAAAGTTACGTGTTAACTGGGCTAGAAACTTCCAGCCCACTGTAAGTCTTGCTTTCTTACAGATTATTTTCCTCCTTAGAAACCTTTATTTATTTATTTATTTATTTATTTATTTATTTATTTATTTATTT
>NW_027397076.1:24613845-24699922 GCF_003265705.2 Callorhinus ursinus
TTTATTTATTTATTTATTTATTTATTTATTTATTTATTTATTTATTTTTAAGATTTTATTTTATTTGACAGAGAGATAGAGAGCACAAGTAAGCAGAGAGGCAGGCAGAGAGGGAGAAGCAGGCTCTCTGCCGAGCAGGGAGCCTGACACGGGGCTTGATCCCAGGACCCCAGGATCATGACCTGAGCCGAAGGCAGCCACTTAACCGACTGAGCCACCCAGGCGCCCCCTTAGAAACCTTTATGACCCAAACGAGATCTGGAGATATCACACAAACGATAAGAAATATCTGCAAATGCCCTTCCAAATGGTTGACAGTGTCCCTGCATCCTCAGCCCAAATTACTTTAGGTTATTTCTTATTTCTTTGACTACTAAGTTATAGAGAACAAAGCTGTACTCAATATTCTTTTCCTCCAATTCGAGATAATAGTTTACTCTCCATATCAATCAGGTATATGCATCACAGTGACAACTGAAAATTACTGGGGGACATTGTTTGGTGATTACCCACCCGCTCTTACCTCCAACAAAGGAAAAATAACTGGTCTTAATAATAACTACTTGTTAATCCCTTTTACACTTTAACCGGGTACCCTCACTGATCTAGAAAGAAACACTCATCTTTTCCTAATCTCCACCTATGCTGTTGCTACCGTTAGACTATTCTCTTTGCTGATACCCACACCTCAGCTCAGGTAATTACTGCTACTATGACACTGGACTGCTAATTCTACTCCTCCTAATACTGCTGCTCCTAAGAAAACTGAGACTACACCAACGACTACTACTTCTGCTCGTAAGTCAACATCATCAGTAAGTCCCTTTGATGAGCCTGACCCTATATTGAGCACTTTGCAATAACTGTCTTATTTGAATCTTCACCATAACTCAACAAGCGACTATTAATTCTATTTCATGGATGAGGAAATTGAGTCATGAGATATTGAACAACTGTGTCCAAAATCACCAAGAAAATGGGTGGTAAGAATTGATTCAATCCCAGGTCTTTTTGGCTTTGAAACGCACATGCTTAGATGGATCTAGAGAATATAATGCTAAATGAAGTAAGTCAGTCAGAGAAAGACAAATACCATATGATTTCACTCCTGTGTGGAATTTAAGGAACAAAACAAATGAACAAAGGAAAAAAAAAAAGAACACAGGCTCTTAACTATGAGAACTGATGGTTACCAGAGGGGAGAGGGGGGGCGGGTAGGAGGAGCTAGATGAAATAGGAGAAGGGGATTGAGAGTACACTTCTCATGATGAGCACTGAGTGATGCATAGTACTGTTGAATCACTAGATTGTACACGTGAAACTAATAGAACACGGTATGTTAACTATATTGGAATTTTAAAAAAATCGAAGCCACCTTAATGTTTAGATATTTGCTTGAGTACTTTTAATAAAACTTAATTGGAAAAAAAAAAACAAAACCTCATGTGCTTAAAAACTCCCAAGTGTTGCTCCACCCAGGGAGATCTTCCTCGATAATTTCAGTCTACGTTGATTCTCTTTCCTCTCTGGCTCTTATAAGCAGTAATAATATGTCGTTTAGTATTATTATTTTACCAAGTGGCATGCACATATATTTTCATTCATTGAAATAGTAAGAGGTATGTTTGTTTCCCTACATTTGGGCCAATGATAAGCACATAACTGAAGCTTAATAAATATCTCTTGAACTGCTTTAATTATTGGACCTCTACGGCTACCTTAACAAAATAAGCAAGTTATTTCTAACATTATTTTTTTTAATTCAAAAGACGTAGGATGTTGTTTCTGACAAATAAAAGGACAATGACCTACTATAATTAAAATATATTTTATGGGCTTAATGAAAGACTTACAATTGATATAATTATGGAGTAAAATTCAGTATGTTACAAATAATAAAAATTTGAAGCATGCAACTATAAAATGTTAAGGATAAATGACCCCCTATAATCATCTGCCTGTTGGTCAACATCCTTGGGATTATCTGTTCCTTTTTTTTAAAATTCTCCAGAAAATACTCAATATAACCCTCCCTTTGAATTTGCAAGGCTGACTTTGGAGCATCATTTCCCCACCATTGCCTCTGCAACTTCACTCCTCTTTATTACTGCATGATTAGCTGATTGGCCTTTTCCCTAGTGCACTTTTCTCTTCCAAATACAAGCCCCTTAGGTTGTTTATCTTCAGATAAACTGGGCCATTGTTCTTAGCAAATGACTCAGTTTTCAAGTCTTCTTTATATTGCCACCCTTCAGCAGGACTCTAACACTTATTGAGTGCCTGTTTGTGTAAGGCATTTTACTACTTAACTTCTGACAGCCTAGAAAGGGAGACAGCTAAGTAAGTAAGAATAACAAGATTTGATGAGAGAAGTAGTGTTATTTTACTTACTAGTCATTATGGAAACAGAACAGAGGCATTATATGCTTTTTTAAAATGATACTTGAAAAAAATACACTGGTTCCAAAATATAAAAACACAACTGCAAAACTCAAATAAGTCAATCTTTACTAGATACTTAGAGAACATACTTTTCTGTAAGTAGCGATGAGTTCATATGTCATGATGAGTTTGTGTGTCTTGAGCAGCAGTGGCCTGGGTTTAAATTCTGATTCTGTTATTCAGGGACAGGTTATCACCTCACTTTTTCCTTGTTGGTGGAATATGGATAATCGTAACACTTTTAAGATGGTTGTGACAATTAAATAGGCATAAAGTGTTCCAACGATGGTGTCTGTCAATAGGTGAGTGCTCCAAAAGGGTAGCTATTCTTAAATCATGCCAACTTGACAGGATGAGGGTATGTTTTAGTGCTGGGGATAATATAGGGTGGGGCCACCCAGTAGAAGACTGCCCACAGCCCTGGGCATCTTGGAATGTCTTCTGCCATTGTACACATGTGCGTGTCTTCCACAGGGGACACTGGAATGTGGGTTCTGCTTAGGCACATCAGAGGAAGACTGAAAGGGAGGGAGAAGCTTGAGTTGAGTCTGAGCCTTCTCTCATTTGCCTTTTTGATACTTGTGTGATTCCTTGTTTCCAGGTCAGAAAAATAAAAATGAGAAGAGGGCACTGGAAGAACTATTGCTTTTCTGTTTATCAGTGAGATAAATATACCTTTCTATCACACTTTTAGAACTGTGCCTGACTTTTTTATTTATTTGTTTATTTATTTATTTATTTTTGGACATTTTCCCCAGGCTTTTTTTTAAGAGTTTGTTTTTCCTCAAGCCTTTGCCATAGTATTTAGTCTTCTTGGGTTCCTTCTGAGAATGTAGGTTAATAGCAATCATTTCTTCTTTTTTTTTTTTTTAAATAAGTCATTCTTCTTAAACTTTAAAATTTGTTTACATTAAAAAAAATTTTGTTCTTCCTTTAATAGTTCAGAAAAACGAATTGGAAAGCTTCGTATAGAATGAAAACTTCTTGCAGAAGGGCAAAAAAAGTTATCATGTAGCTAGAGGTAGCTATAGTTATCATTAAAATTCAACTTATTTTCTTTCTCTGGTATGAAAAGCACAAGGTCATACAATAATATTAATTCTTAAGTGATTCTTAACACATAAAAGCATTTTCAGTAAAGTATCTTGCATTCATTGCCTCTACTTAATGGCAATGTGAAAGCTTGACAGCTAGAAATGAGCTGTATAAACTAGCATTTTGGTTGTCTAAAAATACTAAGAATTTTGGAGATGTCATTCTGTGCTCAGGCTCTTTGCTCATGCTAAAGACCGAAAACTTCCCTACATGCTTCACTGGCAAGAGTGAATGGCACTATTTTTAGAACCTGAAAATAATTATATAGTGTGTTAAGCCCAGACTCCTGCATACGGAAACAGCCCCATGCAATGGGAGACTCAGTTTTGTCAAAAGCTAAAAAAAAAAAAAAAAAAAAAAAAAAGCCTATTTGATATTGCAATTGGAGGATAGAGAAGGGAAAAGATGCTTTCCTTTGTAATGAATCCATTTGGGAGTTTTGGGGTTTTTTTTAGGTTAAAGATCATATTAATACCTGTTTAATGTCCTTATGTAAGATATAATAAAGTTTTGGAAATATAGGTTTTAGGGTCAAACAATATTAATTTCAGTTCAATGTTTTACCTCTTAATTAAGCTTTTCAATATCTCCTGGTGTAAGTTCCCATACTTGTAAAATTAAGTTGATAATACACAGTTTAACTGTAAGAATTAAAGGAGGAGAAATTTGTGAAACACTGTTGGTGACAGAGAAAGGAATGGGAAGAACCCTAGACCCTGAATAGCCCATTATATCCTTCCACAAGTCACCCTTGTCCTAGAGGTCACTCAGAAGACAAGGCCATTCTCACGCCTGACCTTTACTGAGGCTTTGGCCCTAAACCACAGTGCAGTTCCAAGGGGTGACCTCAACTCCGCCATGTGGGGGACTCTTCTTCATAGTCCAGGGGCATAGGAAGTGCCTCCTTGGTTTCTTTTCTCCTCACACTTATGTGAATCTTGCCTTCCTTCCGCAAGCATCAAATGATGGAGAAAGTTTTGAATAAGGATAGTATTCAACGAGAAGAGAATGCTTCTTCCCCACTCCTGAAGAAAGTGCTGTTGGCAGAACCCTTCTGCCTCTCTCCACCCTCTAATTCCCTCTTCCCCAAGGGGGTTTGGGACAAAAGACTGAGCTTGCACAGGTCAATCAACTCTGACCTCTCACTTTTCCTTTTGGAAACCAGCTGCCTCCAGGAAGCATACACTCCCCTCTGTCCCTCCACGCTGCATGTTTTGCAGGGCAGGGCCCAGTGGAAGTTCAGTGGTGACCGAGCATTGCCTGTGATTAAGTCTGTCTAAATTTGAGGATTGAGGAATTCTTAATCTCAGGAAACAAACTGAGGGTTGCTGGAGTGGTGGGGGGTGGGAGGGACGGGGTGGCTGGGTGATAGACATTGGGGAGGGTATGTGCTATGGTGAGCACTGTGAATTGTGTAAGACTGATGAATCACAGACCTGTACTTCGGAAACAAATAATACATTATATGTTAAAAAAAAAAAAAGAAGAAGATAGCAAGAAGGGAAAAATGAAGCAGGGGACATCGGAGGGGCAGATGAACCATGAGAGACTACGGACTCTGAGAAACAAACTGAGGGTTCTATAGGGGAGGGGGGTGGGGAGATGGGTTAGCCTAGTGATGGGTATTAAAGAGGGCACGTACTGAATGGAACACTGGGTGTTATACGCAAACAATGAATCATGGAACACTACATCAAAAACTAATGATATAATGTGTGGTGATTAACATAACATAATAAAAAAATAAATCAATAAATCTGAGGATCAATACAAGGAAGTACCTTGTTGTCATATTTCCCAATATCATCTATAATATTAATAAGGTGGTTTCCACTCCCCCCCCAACCATTTGCCACTTGAACTCCTTCTTGGTTCAGAGCCTGTAGTCGTGAATCAGATACTTCTTGTGGTTGCCTCACGTCCTTTCGGTGAACCCTCCATTGTAGCCCATGCCATAGTAGCCAGCTTTCTTTTTTTTTTTTTAAAGATTTTATTTATTTATTTGAGAGAGAGAGATCACGAGAGGGAAGAGGGTCAGAGGGAGAAGCAGATTCCCTGCTGAGCAGGGAGCCCGATGTGGGACTCGATCCCGGGACTCCAGGATCATGACCTGAACCGAAGGCAGTCGCTTAACCAACTGAGCCACCCAGGCGCCCTTTTTTTTTTTTTTTTAAGATTTTATTTATTTATTTGAGAGAGAGAGAATGAGAGATAGAGAGCAGTAGCCAGCTTTCTGTACATGTACCCTGAAAGCAGTTCACCTCAGCTGAATTTCTCTCCCACTCCCTGCCCCAGGGCTTCTCAAAACTTCACAGCTTGGTATGCCTGTGAAAACCTCCCTAGCACTCAAGTGTGCATGGCATGC
Source organism: Callorhinus ursinus (assembly GCF_003265705.2). NCBI lineage: Eukaryota > Metazoa > Chordata > Mammalia > Carnivora > Otariidae > Callorhinus > Callorhinus ursinus. The sequence continues at coordinate 24,619,748 of NW_027397076.1, forward strand.
GTGTATGCCTGGCATGCATGCATGTACAACCCAGAAGTGCAAGGGAGTCAACACTCCTTGACCAGTGTGGGGACAGGAGCTTCTCTCCAGTGCACATTTCCAAGGTGGATGCTACATGAATCTGCAAAAGGTCCCATTGAGGTCAACTCCCATTTGCTCAGTCATGAACAGCTCCAGAATGCACTATTGTATTGGCTTCCTCTCTCTGTTGTGGTTTCAGTCCCCATCCCTCACTACCGTTCCCTGGAATCACTTCCAGAAATGAATTATCTGCCTGCAAGCCCACGTTTCAGGCTCTTCTGTCAGGAAGCCACCTAGGCTAAAAGAAGTTGGAAAGCAGAGAGCTAGTCATGCCTTTCTTCCCCCACAACATCCCGGATAACCAGGGAGCTTGAGAAACAGGATATAGTGGAATTTGAGGATCATAACAAAAAATGTGAATCTTGGTGAGGATTTTTCTCCCACCTTGGCTGATCACTGAACCTTGGTTGTTCTATTCATGAGCAAAGACAATTTTAATAGTAGTCAAGCCAGCCTTAGGGGAGCACACTCTAGTCTTGGGCTGCTTTGGTTTCATCTTGAAATATGCAGGTACAGATTTTCCCAAGCTGGTGTGGCCTGAGAGTTTTGATAAAGAACTTTTGAAGAACTTTTGGGTAACAGAGGCCAAAGAAACATTTTCTATTTAACTATGTTATTTAAAAATTAGGTAAACCAGAGTAACTAAACAGTAACAAAATTTTCTCTGGGCCACAAGAGTTCTATTGTGTAAGCTTCTAAGCTTTAAGTCATTTGAGCCAGACTTGGGTAGAAAGGAGAGAGGTGCTGTCCTAGATACTGTGCCACTGTCCTGTGCTTTCAACAGCATTTAGGATCCAGGAAAGAAACCACAAAGGACAGAGGCAGATTTATCCTAAAGCTAATTAAGTATTTGCTTCAGGGCCCTCTACTGCAAGGACCCCTTCCAATATGCTTACATGATTATGTTTTCAGGGAATCTGAGAATTAAGATATTTTCACTACAGTTGCTTAAAGAAATGTTTTTTTCAACAAAGGGCTGCAAGTTGTTTTGGAATCTGGCTTAGGGTAACTGATTTGGAGACACATTAGAATTGGATTTAGTGAGATATACTTATGTGGTTTACTGTCACTTTCAAAAAAGTTATTGTTTGTCATCCCTGAGTAGAAAAAGCTTCTGGGAATTCTTCAGTGCTCATTGTCCCAACTCGCTGAGAAATGCTAGACAAAGGTGCAGACCCAAAGTTCATATTATGATATGAACAGAAACATGGGGGCAGTGGAAGAGAAAATTTGACATGCGAACCATTCCTCTACCTATAAACATAGAAAATTATGTATGGTTATTCCTTTCTCATCAATGCCTTGTCAAAATGGAAGTTGCCATTCATCAGAAATATATTTCATAAGGTAAGGTATATATCCATAAACATACTAATCAATATTTTTCTTTTATTGACAGCATTCAGGTAGAAAATATTATAACAGAATTCATCTTTGTAGACCACAACTCTGTAGCTATATGATGAATAGTAAATACATCTGTGTGTGTGTGAAGTAAAAAATTTAATGGATCCTATTAATAATTTAAAAAAATTGATCAACCTAAAGAAAAGGCTGAATTATCTTCCTATATCCCTATATTCTCTATAAAAAAATCCTGTATGGAGAGGTGATCAAAGAGTATGCAGATAAAAATGTAAGAGAAAATTATTACCAAGATGTTTTAAGCAATTAATAAAATATATTATTTTTTTGAACTTGGTGATATTTGTCAGATTTTAAAGTTTGTAATTTACTGTGTTTTTTTTTCCCCTATTCCAAATAATTAAGTATTTTTCTTACCTAGTTTTATATTCAAAATTTCGTGTTATTTTTCTTAAAAGGGAGCCCAGAAAATGGTATTAAGCTTTAAACCTGACAAACCTGATTTCAGCCCCAGGTTGGTGGGTCAATTCCTAGCATTCAAGCCATTTGTTTACAGATTCAAGGATTTCTCCAGTTATGCAGTGCCAAGTTGGTTTTGGACTTGATGATTATTTTTTCTGACTATGGCTTAGATTTTGGAGATACAAAGTGTTAATTCACTCAGGGAGGGATATTCTATGTCCACACTAAATGAATAAATAAAAGGGAACAGAGGGTTCTCTCGGAAAGAGATATGTCATCTTGTGTTAAAGTACAGAACTAAAAATAACTAAAGCAACAAAGAGTCTTGGGCCTGGAATGCTTTGGTTCTAGGAATTAGTTTTATTCAGGAAATCTAGGAGAAACCAGAGTACTTTGAAGTACATCCTTCAGTCTTAGTATCAGAAGAAGAGCAGCAGGGTAAGAACAAAGAATTAAGCTAGAGGGAGAATTCCTCCTTCCTTAGGAGGAAGTTGAAATTTTAGTGGGAGATTCCGGTGATAGGAATGGAGAAATGAGTGCACAAAGGCTAGGAGGGAGGAAGATAAAAGCACGTGGAGATAGGTCTGCTTCTAACAGTTCTTGAAATGTGTTTTAGAAATGGGGCTGATATTTTACTCACTGTTTGACTGAACGTTGTGCTGGGCTCTTAAAGAAACTAGCAGAGAAAAAGAGACAAGGTCTCCGAAAGCTTCCTGGAATAAACTTCTCCAGAGGGATAGAGATCCAGGAAAAGACAATATAGAAGGAAACTTTGTCAAAGCCACAATTAACATCCATAGTAAGAGTTATCTGGAAATTACCCTTAAAGCATCTGCCAGCTATTCAAAGTTGTTAAAATAAATTGGGCTGGTCGGCAAAAGGAAGACCAGAAAAGTATCATAAAATATTCAAAGCATTACAGAGGATCAGAGTGAAATGAAGTTCTTACTGTGTGTGGGGAAGCAACACACAGTATTGCCTGTGTCCTGGGGGTTCCTGATTAAGACATTTATGTAACCGAGATTCCAAGAAAAGATGCAGCAAAGTTATTCAAGGAGAGCTGAGCTGGCAAATAATAGATCAAGTTCAGGCCTTGGACAGATGTTGGTCTGATGGGAGAATTCTTCCCGAGTGAGAATATCCAATTCATAGACATGGAGGTGGCCAAGATTTATTTGAAAAATAGTTGCTCTGGCAAGTCCAGAGCTCACTCATTTCCTATTTCTTATTATGAAAAATTGTTAGACAAATAAATGTCTGTCCAAAAGGCAAAGTAAAAGTGAAAGAAAACAAGACCTTGAGATTCTGTAAATGGTACTAATTTTATACTGGTTAGAGAAGGAAAGGATCCATTTAAGAAGCAGATTTAACTTTATGAAAAGAATTGAAAGACGGTTAATGCAAAAAGAGATATAATAACAAGAGAAATGCTATTCGTGTCCAGCACATGAAAAATGTGAGAAATTTCCATGTCTTAGGAGCACAGAGCCTGGATATTAGCCTAACCTAGACCTCCAGAGGTACATACTAAAGAAGCCTCAAAAGAAGCTTCAGTGTTTGAATCTATTGAGGATGATTTTTCTGCTGAGACAAATGTGGAAATAATGGAGAAATCTTCCAGAAGGCAGGTTTCTTTGACTTAAGCTATTCCACAGCAAAAGGCATTGTCAAAGACTTCTGTAGCATGATGGAAAATACTGGAACACAATAATATAGTGGAGTCTATGTGAGTAGGTATAGCTTATACTCATTTCAGTATTAGAAGGCCAGACATACCAGGATCAATAAGCAAATGGAAATTAAGAAATACTAAATATGCATAAAAGATACCTCAATTTAATACCTAATAACTAGGACTACTGCCACAAAAATTTCTAAACTTTGTGAAAGGCAGTGATATAAAAAATGTCACTTTCTGAGAGAGAAAACCATATGCCTGGGTGGATCTTCCCACCAGTTGTGGGTATAGTCATAGTGCCAAAATTAATTTCTTTTTTTTTTTTAGATTTTTATTTATTTTATTCATAAGAGAGAGAGGCAGAGGAAGAAGCAGGCTCTCTGCTGAGCAGGGAGTCTGATGCGGGACTCAATCCCAGGACCCTGGGATCATGACCAGAGCCGAAGGCAGACGCCCAACCATCTGAGCCACCCAGGCGTCCAAAATTAATTTCTTGATGAGAAATTTCTTCCAACTATGTGTAAGGACCCTAGGTGTAGACCCTGGACAGCTGACCACAGACTGACGAACACCCATGTGAGGTTGAAATTCACAAGGGGTTCTCTGTCTCTCCTCCGTTCATCATGAATGATTGCATTTCTGCTACGGTCTTTGAAAACACTAAAGACTGGGTTTAGGGAACTGCATCAAGCCTGAGTATTGGCTTATTTCATAAATTTTGGGGATCAAGAAGTGCTAGAACATTTGATGTCCTATTAACTTTTTGGACTCTTTCCTCTGAGGTCCCGAAGGAGCTTTGTCATTTCTAGTAGGTGAAAGCATTCCCTTGGGCTGCTAAATAATCTCCATGAAACCTTACTGGCTAAGACTGAGTAGAAAAGGAAGTTAGGAAGCACGAATTCTGGACTTTAATTTATTTGAATTTTAATTCATAGGGACAAGTACATTTGATTTTAAATTTTAACTCCTTTAGGGCACGTGGGTGGCTCAGTAGGGTAAATGTCTGCCTTCAGCTCAGGTCATAATCCCAGAGTCCCAGGATTGAGTACCGCATAGGGCTCCCTGCTCAGTGGGGAGTCTGCTTCTCCCTCTGACCCTCCCCCCTCTCGTGCTCTCTCTCTCAGATAAATAAATAAAATCTTTAAACAAAAACAAAACAAAAAAATTAACTCCTTTGGACTTTAACTTATGGCTTTTGTATTTTCATTTCTTTGAAAGTTTAGCCCACAAGGGCAAGACAATTTGATTTCTGAATTTGTGTTTTTAGACTAAAATTTCCAGTGAGATTAAATTTTGAAACTTAATCTTTACCCAGGAAATTCAGAATAGGCAAGGTTTATATTGAAATTCTGGTCATCTCTATGTTGTTAGTAATTTTATTTTATGCTATCTCTTTATCTCCTTGTAGAACCTTGATTAGTTGATTAGAAAGCAGAGTTTGACAAAATTTGGGACAGACTATTGAGTAGAGAATGGCCTTAGAGTTACTGAATCAACTTATTGTTATGACAAATTTCAGAACATCAAAGGGCCAAGTATATGCTGGCCATTTGAGAATTTACAATAAAATATTTAAAGTCAACTCCTAAATTTAAAGGACTCCAAAGTTTAGATAAATTTCTTAATGTGAATTTCACATTTTATAAATCTGAATCTTCTTAATCTATAGGGTAATCCAGAAGAAATAATATTAACATTAAACCATAGCCTGAACCTATAACAATCAAAACAACTTGGAATGACTAATGCCATGTAAGAAGTAGTACAAACAAATGAATAATGTGCATATCTGACAAAACAAAAAACAAAAAACAAAAAACAACTTGATCTTGGTTTTTGTTAGTGACATAAAAGTTGATGCAGATGGTCCCCAAGTTTGCATTACTCCAATTGAAAGTGTTCCACAATATATTTCTTAAGAATTACACTCATGTTTTGTTAAAGCTCATGATTCTAATAAAGAAAATTTGCAGTTATCAATAAGGACAACATGGAAAAGAACTGTTTCATCTAATAACACATTTGGAAAATTGAAAAACAAATTGTGGTAATCAGTGTCAATAAAGCAAATAAAAAATCTTACAAAGTGCCATAAGAATTTTTAACACTATTTGATAGATGGTTGAAAAACAATCAAGCATTTTCAGATATATACTATTTAACAGAACTTAAAGAATAATATCAAAATGAACATAAAATTGCAATCTAGATATTTAAGTCTTTTTGGATACAAAACATTTATCTACAGTAATGAGATAACACTTTTCAGATAACTGAAATATCAAGGCAACAAAATTTAAAATTTTAAATTATTAATAAAGCACCAACTGTTTCACATTAAAATGTTTTAATAATTTGCTTAAAATCTGAAGTTTATGATTTAAAATACAGTTTAGTAGTTTTTTTGATCTTGTAGACCAAAAAGAATAGCCAAAATAACATCTAATTTTATTACTTGAGAAAAAGTTTCAATGAGAAAAATTATGTGAAAATCTCATTGAGCTTTGCACCGATGGTGTTAGAGGAATGATATAGGAAAAAGGGGAGAGGTCTAGACAAAATTTTAGAAAATTTTCCAGATATTTTAATATAGCACTGTATTTATTAGTCACTGTACTGAATTATCACTGGGTGATATAAATCACTTTAAATATTTTCTCAGTAAATTTTTATTTACTCTCATATATCAAATAAATTCTGAAGAGAGTTAACATGTCAGAACATCTTGGAGAAAAATAATAAAAACTGGAAGAATATTTGGACTTTAATAGGCAGTGTATGACCTGAGCTGAAATCAAGAGTCCCACACTTAACCGACTGAGCCACCCAGGTGCCCCTAGAGATTTAGTTTTAGTAAGTGAGAGTCCAGCAGAGAGTTAATATAGTCGTCAGCTGTATAAGAAAAAACATATCTCAGTTACAAAAGCTGACAACAATAAACAAATGATGAGAATGGTTGAAATATAAAATTAAATGAAACTGTGAAAGTGAAGCAAATGACATTATAGCAATGTAAAAAATTGTATCATTTGAAGTAGAAGTATCATCTAAATAGAAACTAGTAACCTGTTAGCTATATGAAAATGCAATTTTGGGGGCACCTCGGTGGCTCGATCTTGGGATCGAGCCCGCATCCAGCTCCCTGCTCAGCAGGAAACCTGTTTCTCCCTCTCCCACTCCCCCTGCTTGTGTTCCCTCTCTTGTTGTGTCTCTCTCTGTCAAAAAATGAATAAAATCTTAAAAAAAAAAGAAAAAGAAAATGCGATTGTTGTTTTGATAACCGAAGAAAAAGATTTCCAATTTATTGAAACCTGAAAATTGTCTAAAATATTTTGTAAAGCTTTTTTCACTGAAGTGGGAAAAAAATGAAATTAAGCCTATTAAATAAATATTTCAAGAAATTATCTTGTGGGTCAGACAACATAGAAATATTGAATATGTAAAAATTTCAGAAGAATTTAGATAATAAAGGGGATATATTTCAATATTAGTTTATATATAAATTTATATATTACTATATAGATTGCTTAACATTTCTTCACAGTATTAAAAATATTTAATTTTTTAAAGTTTAATTGGTATTATTTAAGCAAAGGCATAATTTGAGAGAGTAGCACCATGAACCAAATAATAGACATTAAGAGATATTCTCTCCTTATTAAATAACATATCACCAGTGACTATAACTTTAAGTGGGATATCAAAGAGGTTGGTGGGGCTCAAGATCATGACTTTGATCGGTATGTTACTTACCTGTTTACAACTTTGTCAAACAAAAGATTATATCAGCAATTCATAAAATCAACAATTTATAAAAATCAACAAATGATTTAGAAATTATTAGAATTATTTGATCAGGGGCACCTGGGTGGCTCAGTCGGTTAAGCATCTGTCTTCAGCTTAAGTCATGATCTCAGAGTCCTGGGATGGAGTCCCGCATCAGGCTCTCTGATCAGTGGGAAGCCTGCTTCTCCCACTCCCTCTGCCTGCCACTCTGCCTACGTATGATCTCTCTCTCTCTCTCTCTCTGTCATATAAATAAATAAAATCTTAAAAAAAGAATTATTTGATCAATGATTTGCATTATAGATTATTATTATTTAGTATTTTATAACATGTGTATTTAGATAATAAGGAACTTGATTTTAAATACTGATCTGTATTTTAATTCATATTAGTATAGAGAGTATTAAATATTTTAATATGACCTTTGATTAAAGGGGATATTTTCTCTATCCCTTCTAAACAGGTTCATAATTTGCATGGAGAAAAAGAAGACTCACATCTTTGCCCATTCCAGCTCTCAGGAAGCAAAAAGAGCAAGAAGTTGTGCTCCATGCTTTGTGTCTTCAAGGTCTGGGTAGCCCCTCTCAGGACGTTTTAGGAGGGAGTAAGGTATGGTCCCATTCATCTGCTGTCAGGCGTATGGGGGAGACGCAGTCAGAAGGAACTGAAGCAAGAGCTCCAAAGTGTTAGCAGAGAGAGGGGCACCTGGCCTTAATCGCAGCAGGTAGAATCTCACGCACAGTTTGTCTGGAGGGAGAGACTCCCACAAAAGAGAGTGCTGAGAGATGAGTTCTGAGCTCCGTTCCAAGATCTAAAAAACATCCTTGAAGCTAGCTGTATTCATTTTCTACTGTTGCTATAACAAATTGCTACCAAAGTAGAGAGGCTTAAAATGTCAGCCATTTATTAGTTCACAGTTCTGTAGGTCAGAAGTCAGAGCAGACCTATCTGGGTTCTCTGTTCAAGGTCTCACAGGTCAAAATCAATGTGTGGGCTAGGCTGGGCTCTCATATGGAGGCTCTGGATAAGAATATGCTCCCAGTCTCATTCAGATCATTGGCAGAGTTCAGGTCCTTGCAGTAGTAGGACTGAGGTCCCCATCTCTTCCCCGGCTGTTAGCTAGAGGTAAGTCACCCTCAGCTCCTAGAGACCACTCTCCTGTCCTTTTATAGGGCCCACTTCATCTTTAAAGCCAGGAACAGCACATCAAATCCTTCTTGTCCTTCAAACATCTCTAACTTCCCCTTCTACTACCTACTAGAAAAAACCCTTAAAAAAAACCTCATTGATTAAATTAGACCCACCTAGATAATCTCTATGGTAAACTTATTAGTAACCTTAAATACATCTATATAATCCCTTGTGCCATGTAATCTAACATAATCATGGTCATAGTATCTCATCATATTCACAATCCTGGAAATCAGAGTGGGATATCAGAGGGCACCATCACTGAATTCTGCGTACTAGGTGGGCCAATCCATCTAACATTACTTTTCCTTTGAGGGCACAAGAGAGGAATGGGGTGGGAGTCTAGAGTGCAGTGTCTGGTATAATGTGGCAGTGATATAACGTATGGCAACCTGTGCCCAATTGCAGGGAGGGGGGTTAGGGAGGCATGATTTCTTCATAAGATCAGGGCTGTGTGTGATGTTAGTCCCAGCTTCTGAGTCTGGTTCTCAGTTTTCCTGGACACTGTGTGAAGTACTCAATATCCTCTAGAAAATTTATTTTCTGATCAAATTATTCAATGTTTGTGTTGCTTTCAGTTTAAAGTCTACACTAACCTAATGGTTGGTCATATTTTCTTCTTTTCAGCTTCCAAAGCTTTGTTCTTGCATTTTTTTTTGTCTTGCCTAGAATGCATACCTACTGGAGATGCCACTTGCACATAAGGTCTTCTCCCATTTCCTCACAAACTGTGCTTACCCCTTCACCTTGGCCCCAGCAATTTTTTTTCTTTTTCCTTAAAATGTTATTTGGTACTTATCACAATTTACCTTTTTAGTTATGTGTTATGTGTTGTATCATCCCTAGAATCTATTGTATAGGTTGAAAAGTCTTTAAGGATATGGTAGTGGATTGATTGGTGCCCACCACACCCCAGCAAAAGATAAGTCCGTGTTGTAATCCCTGGAACCTGTGAATGTAACCTTATTTAGAAAAAGAATTTTTTTAATGTAATTAAGTATTTTGAGATGAGATCATTTCCAGAATTGGGTTTTTCCTACCTAGATCCAATAACAAGTGTCCCTATAAGGGAAAAGCAGTGGGAGATCTGAAATAGAGATGTACCAAGACACAGAGGAGAAGGCCATGTGCAGATGGAGCCAGAGATTGGAGTTATGCAACCCCAAGCCAAGGAATGCCTGGAGCCACTAGAAGCTGGTCTCAGAGGCAAGGAAGAATTCTACTCTAGAGCCTATAGAAGAAGTACAGCTATACTTTGATTTCAGACTTTTAGCCTCCAGAACTGTCAGAGAGTAGTTTTCCATTATTTTAAGCAACTCAGTTTGGGGTCATTTGTTATGGCAGCCCTGGGAAGTCATTACAGATATCATCATAGAATCTTCAATGGCATTCTTTCTATAACTGGCTATGATCAATTACTTGTAAACACCACTGCATGTGGACCAGCAAATGGCAATTTTTCTAGACATGTGGTTTTCATTACCGCATCTGAGTTACCTGGGTACTGTGATGGACAGCTGTGGTTTTGCCTTCCTATTCTTCATTCTTCTAGTAATAGCCCCTACTTTTATTTTGGGGATCTACCTTTCCCCTTTAGTGGAACTGCCCAAGTTTCTTGGCTTCCTCTGGCCAACTGGAGGACATAAGACCCAAACTTTGCCTATCAAATGCTCTTTTCTTAGAGTCTGAATTTTCAGAAAATTGAGGCAGAGACTGAGTAAGAGTGTAATTCATTTTTTTTTGAAAGAAGTACCCCAGAGAAACTTTACTAATTACTGTTACCGAGATCAACTGAGCTTCCTAATGTCTCTCCTTTGCAAAGCCTGCTCCTTCAACTTACTGTGGAATGCTACGAACTGTCTCAAATGTGTCTAAGACCATTTTTGTGCTTAGATTTATAGAGTTGGTTCTTTTCTTTGCAATATTACTACCCGAGACAGCTACTTGTTGATAGGAACATTCCTAAGACTCATCCTAGACCAGAATCAGAATCTGGATCAGAATCTTTTGAGGATGAATTTCATAATCCACAGGCAATTCTTTTTTCTGTTATTCCTTTCTCTTAAAAATGTCTAATATTTGTTGTATCTATTATGACACTACACTTATCCTGGACTTGGACAAAAATATTTATAATGGACAAATGCTAAATTTTACTTTGAACCTCTTCCAATCTTTAAATGCTAATGGAAATATCAAAATTGGATGGCAAAAACTGTTGCCTCAAAAGTTTTTATGGTTCCTATATATTTATATGAAAAGAATATAGCCCCACAATCATTGGTACATCCCAAAGACAAACTAAGGTTGTACTTTGGTGATTCTCAGATTCTACTTTTTTTCTTAAGTAGACCTTAGGCTAGAAAATTGGACAAGGAATACTTAGGATCCTATGATCCCTATTTCTAATTGTAAACTGAACCAGAAATTTCTAGTGGGAAGTACTTATAGAAGTTATTTTGAAAAAAATCTCAGGTGTGAAAAAGGTAACTTTTAATGTTTCTCTATGTACAACACAATGCAATTTTGTTCACAAGGCCTGTGACTGCTAAAGGTAGATAATAAAATCTTATCAATTCAGGAGAACCCAATCACTTCCACTGTGAAATGTAGTCACCTTGAGGGTACTGAGTTAATTCAGACTTTGTTTCTCATCCTCTTCTCTTTCTCCTGTCCTCTGTAGAGGCACGGTGAATTCCTGACCAATGCCAATATTGGCAACTGGGAACCTCTGATCCAACTACAGTCTTCTGTTGTCCCTGGCCTCTGCTGGGGGTAATTCATTGAATCTGGAAATAGGCAGCTGGTCTTTGTTGCTTTCACTGCCAAATGTCCTAGTGCTGTAATAATCTCTGGTTATTATGAATATATATCATGCAACCTTTCCCCTACGATTAGGCTTTTTGTAGTCCACTGGCCTCAGCATTTCCTCTCTTCTATGTGGGGCTGGGGGAATCTGTGACACTGCTCTCAGACCCAGGCACTGGGACACCCCCCTCAGTCATTCTGCTTTATTGCTCAGGGACCATGTTGGAAACTTGCAGGAGTACCTTGTGAAAACCTGTAGTCTTTTATATTCCGGGAGACTCTCAAATATGGTTGGGCTTCTATCACAGTTTTCATTATGCTATTATACACTACCCCCAATTCCAGCAATGTGGAATCCTTGAGCACCTTTCAGGGATCCACAATCTAAATTCTAGCCATTTCCTCAGTGATTTTCCCTTATTACCCATTAGTCTCACTTTTCTATCTTTCGGAGATAGGAAATTGTTCTTACATTGTCATACATCCCTCCTCATCCTCTGATTTATCCATAAACACTGTGCTTGAGAACTCCAAGGATCTTAGTCTTTGGAGATCATCAAAGTCTTTTATTACTCAAAAAAGCTTAGCTTCTATAAGAGAAACACTTGCTTTCAAGACTATAGCTTATACCATGGACTTTTTAAAAAGCCTAATTTGAACCTTGAAGATGAGCAATGCCTCTTCTTGGTTATATTCTCACTGGCCCATCAGCAAAAGCTCTTCCTGAGCATAGCTCTTGTGGCTGCCTGGATGGTGAAAGGATAATTGGTACGAGCAATCATGAGGGGAAAAAAAAAAAAAAAAACTCAAGTTACTTTATATCAGAGTTAACCACAATACTTTACACAAGGAATCAGTAAAACAGAAATACTATTAAAGGCTTCTTTTATATTTCTTTTTCTACTATCTTGAAAATTGTAGTGAGAGCTAAGCCCTAGTAAAACACCTACCTATGTTACAAATGGCCAAAATCAGACGAGTCAGCTTATGTATAACAGAGAAGCAGAGTGATACCTACTTTAAAGGCACTGAGCTATCTCAAGTCATTCAAGGACAAGAATGCGATTGTTGGTTTAGAGGCAACTGAAACAAGGCAAGTTTTTACCATGAGGATCACTCAGAACCAGCCCTCCCAGCTCACCAGGGTCAATTATTAAATTCAGGAATATTGAAAGTTCATTGTAAAACACAGCCATTATTAAAAATTAAACAAAGTTATAATTAAGTAAATTATTTAGGTACTAATTAATTAGGTCTCATCATTTCCTGATTTTTCGGCCATTAATGGTTTTAATATTATCTATTATATTAATATAATTGTATCTGTGTGTTGGAAATACTATATAATGGTGTACTGCTAGGAATTTCTTTCAAATTCACATTCAGTGACATCCCATTAGTAGTTTGAAATCAGTTATGGTAGGAGAATTTACACTGCAGTAATGGGCAAATGTTATAATCAGGCCTTAAAAAAAATTTTTTTTTTTAATGGGGAACAGCATACCAATGTTCAGGAGTCTTTCCATTTCCCATGTCGTTCCTCTTATCATTTTATGCCTCTGCTTCATTATTCTTTTCTCCCTGTTGGTCAACTATGCTTTTATACATGTGGAAAGAAACATAAATACAGAGGTCTTAAGATTCACCATTTACATGCAAGTCACTCAAAGATAGTACTGTTACAATGGCTCCTGTGAGGACCCAGGAGATGGACTGAGATCAGAAGAAATTCCCAGAACAGGGATGCTGGGTAGATAATCTCAAAATCATCTATTGCATTACCATGGTCACATCCCCGGTTCAGAGCTTTCCCTTAAAAGAGTCTCCCATACAGCTGCTCAGGGTATCTCCAGGAAGTCCATTTCCTGGTGTTCTAATTTTCTTCTCCTCAATCTAGCCTCTTGTCACTGTCCACAATGCAAGCTGAAGAGCCCTTTTTGCCAGATTCAAATGGCTAAATTGGTCTCTTCCTCTGAAAGTGGGACTTTGATGTAAATTTAAGTGCAGGAGTAGACTTTAGGCTTCCCATAGAGGGCCAATAAGACAGAAAGATTCTTTTTAAAAGCAAGTTAAACTCTCATTGACCCCAGGAAGTTCAGAGGGCCTATTTTCCCAAACTCTCATAACTCTAGTTAATTTGTTGAAAAATGCATTCATAAAATATGAAGGGTTCTTGTTCAAAATTATTTCAAAGACTATCAACTCTCTTGAGCTTTCTTCCCAGCCAGGATGATTAAAAAGTGCTTAGTGGACAGAATGAGGCAACTAAGGTCCTTCTACAAAAGTGATGTATTGTTCTGATTACATGACAAACGTACAATCTTTGCTTGACATGGAAAAAACAACCACTGTGGGGGTTTCTTGTTGGATTCTGTCACATGAGGATGAAATTCCAGAGGTTCCATTCTTCTTCTTTCAAAATTTTAAAAATCAGCTGACTCTCTTAGAAATCCATTTGTGACTAATGACACACAGTATCTATTGCTCTTTTGGTTGACTTTTGTACCAAAATTATTTATCCACAATAGACTTTTTTTTTTTTAACAGATAATAAGTGAAATACCTACTAACACAATTTTTAAAAGTTCATACTCAAATGTTAAAGGTTTCTTGATTTATCTTTTGATTCCAACAATTCTATATAAACTGGACTTTCGAATCAAAGAAACCACAAACAAATTGAGAATAAAGCATGTTTTATGATGCCATGCCAAAAAGTTACATTTTAATTTCCAAAATTAAAACTCTTAACATTCTCATTAACATAGTCCTGGATCATGTCTAATATCTACTTTACCAGCTATCAGATATTTAGATAACTAGGTCAGAGCTCTTTCCACTACTCCCTTCCCAATACCTCTGCATAGTTAATTTATTCATAAGAATGGAGTCCTGGCTTTTGAGGGAACTATGATCAAATCCGGGAGAGAGACTCTAATGTGCATTTCTGAATCAATAGCACTTACTGCAGTGCTAGACCTACAGTAGATGGCTAATAAATCTCGACTGAAAAAGTACATGATCGAAGGTCAGATACCCTTCTTGAGATCACTCCGGACTTTAATGACAATGTATTTATAATCTTTAAGAATAATAATTATACAGCTTCTGTGGTAGTTCAAACTAATGGTTTTTCCTCACAGGAACAAAGAAAAAACAGAAATATGGAATAGCTGGATGGGGTGTGTCATGTCATCATGTTGTTAATGGGTAGTTCTTTAAATTCTTTCCATAAAACTGGTAGTTAGAATTAGAGGCTTAATTAAATTAATGATGCAATAATTTCTCTTGCAATAATTTCCTTTTCCTTTTCCTTTTGCGATAATATTGTCTGGATGGAACTGCGTACTTCCTATAGCATCACAAGAGAATAAGAGGTATGAGGTCTGGTTGCTCCACTTTGAGTGATGGGAGGATTCATCAGTGGGTGCCAGGAACACCAGTTTCATCCATTTATCATAAAGTTCCCCATCAACATCTACCTAACGGTTTTAGCAACTGCTGATGATCTTTGACCAGCTTACTATTTCACTAAGTGTTGCAAAATGTCGACTTTCTTAGTTTTCTTATATCTTAGAATTATCTGTTCTACTATAAAGAATTTTTCCATGTTAGCTATTTGTTATCTTGAAATACAGTTTGCATAGGAAAGGCAAGATACATGCTTAATGTATTTCCTTTACTTGCCAGTTTTCAAAACAATAGAGTGGTGCCCTAGCAAACAAATGAGGTTGTCTTTTTTTTTTTTTTAGTATCATGAAAAATTCAGGGATTTTTACATATTTGATCTGTTTTATAACTGTGCAGTCAGTACTGATTTTGCTGCTAATTTTCTCCATTTTACTCCAGTGAGAACTTCTCAAGTTGGCTCCTGAGATCTTTTGACTAGACCCTAGTAGTCTCAGGTAGCTTCTGTGCTTTTAGTCCAATGAGATATCCCAGGTGCCAGTTGGCAAGAAGAACCTGACCATGTGCTGACCAAGTGGCTTTAGTGGATCTGAAGAAGGTCTAGAACCTGCCCAGAGAGGGAGTAACACAATCTAGAAGGGCTGAGGTGGGGTGAACT
The DNA here is from genome assembly GCF_003265705.2 of Callorhinus ursinus. Classification (NCBI taxonomy): domain Eukaryota; kingdom Metazoa; phylum Chordata; class Mammalia; order Carnivora; family Otariidae; genus Callorhinus; species Callorhinus ursinus. Next base: position 24,635,185 of record NW_027397076.1, read on the forward strand.
TGAACAAGAGGGCTGGGATAGGGCTGGAACAAGAAGAGGCCATCCCCTGGTTATGGTCTGTTCCGGGACGTGGTAGTTCATATGCCCGTCTGAAGATCTCTCTAAAGCCAAGAAACCAGTTGCTTCAGTGAGAGAATTCTGGCCAGCTTGGTAATGCACCACTCTGTCTACTCCTCCTTCCTTACTTTGCTTCTCTCTTTCCCTCATTCTTACTTTCACAGAATTGAACTTCCTAATAAAGTATTGGCATCTTAACTTTATTGCTATGGGTTTATTCCCATTTTCATTTTTCTTCAGTGATGTAAAGTGAGAGGATGCTAGAGGGATGGGAGACAAACTCTGTGATGAGTGTCATTCTGAACAGCATGACCAATGTCACAGTTTTAGAAACTATGAGTACCACACTGGGCAAGTATATGCCTTTGGAGCCAAGACAAGAGTAATTTTCTTTCCTTCTTCTTCTTTTTTTTTAAATTAATTTATTTATTTGGGGGGCAGGTGAGCATGAGTATGGATGGGAGTGATTGACTGCTTTTCTCTGGGGGCTCACTGAGGAGTGGGGCCCCGAGTTCTCGGGTCCTCTGGGAGGGAGACTGGAGACATTTTCACTCTTGTCCTCCAAAACTGTATGGAAAGTTTGCAGGGAACAAAAGCTAAAAGCCTAAAAGTAACATAGACCAGAAAGGAACAAGGACAATATACAGTAACAGTCACCTTACAGACAATACAATGGCACTAAATTCATATCTTTCAATAGTTACCCTGAATGTAAATGGGCTAAATGCCCCAATCAAAAGACACAGGCTATCACATTGGATAAAAAAACAAGACCCATTGATATGCTGTCTGCAAGAGACTCATCTTAGACCCAAGGACACCCCCAGATTGAAAGTGAGGGGGTAGAAAACCATTTACCATGCTAATGGACACCGAAAGAAAGCTGGGGTGGCGGGCGCCTGGGTGGCTCAGTTGGTTAAGCGACTGCCTTCGGCTCAGGTCATGATCCTGGAGTCCTGGGATCGAGTCCCGCATTGGGCTCCCTGCTCGGCAGGGAGTCTGCTTCTCCCTCTGACCCTCTTCCCTCTCGTGCTATCTCTCATTCTCTCTCTCTCAAATAAATAAATAAAATCTTTTTAAAAAAAAAAGAAAGCTGGGGTGGCAATCCTTATATCAGACAAACTGTATTTTAAACCAATGACTGTAATAAGAGATGAGGAAGAGCACTATATCATACCTAAAGGGTCTATCCAACAAGAAGTTCTAACAATTGTCAATATATATGCCCCTAACATGGGAGCAGCCAATTATATAAGCCAAATAATAACAAAAGCAAAGAAACACATCAACAACAATACAATAATAGTGGGGGACTTTAACAACCACCCCCAACACTGAAATGGACAGATCATCTAAGCAAAAGACCAACAAGGAAATAAAGACTTTAAATGACACACTGGAACAAATGGACTTCACACATATATTCAGAACATTCTATCCCAGAGCAACAGAACACACATTCTTCTCTAGTGCCCATGGAACATTCTCCAGAATAGATCACATCCTAGGTCACAAATCAGGTCTCAACTGGTACCAAAAGTTTGGGATCATTCCCTGCATATTTTCGGACCACATGCTTTGAAACCAGAACTCAGTCACAAGAGGAAAGTCAGAAAGAACTCAAATACATGGAAGCTAAAGAGCATCCTATTAAAGAATGAATGGGTCAACCAGGAAATTAAAGAAGAATTTAAAAAATTCATGGAAACAAATGAAAATGAAAATACAACTGTTCAAAATCTTTGGGATGCAGCAAAGACAGTCCTAAGAGGAAAGTATATAGCAATACAAGCCTTTCTCAAGAAACAAGAAAGGTCTCAAATACACAACCTAACCCTACACCTAAAGGAGCTGGAGAAAGAACAGCAAATAAAGCCTAAACAGGAGAAGAGAAAAAATAAAGATCAGAGCAGAAATCAATGAAATAGAAACCAAAAAAACAGTAGAACAGATCAACGAAACTAGGAGCTGGTTCTTTGAAAGAATTAACAACATTGATAAACCCCTGGCCGGACTTATGAAAAAGAAAAGACAAATGACCCAAATAAATAAAATCATGAATGAAAGAGGAGAGATCACAACCAACACCAAAGAAATATAAACAATTATAAGAACATACTTTGAGCAACTATATGCCAGCAAATTAGATACTCTGGAAGAAATGGATGCATTCCTAGAGATGTATAAACTACCAAAACTGAACCAGGAAGAAATAGAAAACCTGAACAGACCTATAACCACTAAGGAAAATTGAAGCCCTAATCAAAAATCTCCCAACAAACAAGAGCCCAGGGCCAGATGGTTTCCAAGGGGAATTATACCAAACATTTCAAGAAGAATTAATACCTATTCTTCTGAAACTGCTCCAAAAAATAGAAATGGAAGGAAAACTTCCAAACTCGTTTTACGAGGCCACCATTACCTTGATCCCCAAACCAGACAAAGACCCCATCAAAAAGGAGAATTACAGACCAATATCCTCGATGAACATGGATGCAAAGATTCTCACCAAATACTAGCCAATAGGTTCCAACAGTACATTAAGAGGATTATTCACCACGACCAAGTGGGATTTATCCCTGGGCTGCAAGTTTGGTTCAACATCCGCAAATCAATCAGTGTGATACAATACATTAATAAAAGAAAGAACAAGAATCTATGATCCTCTCAATAGATGCAGAAAAAGCATTTGACAAAGTACAGCATCCTTTCTTGATCAAAACTCTTCAGAGTATAGGGATAGAGGGTACATACCTCAATATCCTAAAAGCCATCTATGAAAAACCCACAGCAAATATCATTCTCAATGGGGAAAAACTGAGAGCTTACCCCCTAAGGTCAGGAACACGGCAGGGATACCCCCTATCACCACTGCTATTCAACATAGTATTAGAAGTCCTAGCCACAAAAGAAATCAAAGGCATCTGAATCAGCAAAGAAGTCAAACTCTCACTCTTTGTTGATGATATGATACTTTATGTGGAAAACCCAAAAGACTCCACCCCAAAACTGCTAGAACTCATACAGGAATTCAGTGAAGTGGCAGGATATAAAATCAATGCACAGAAATCAGTGGCATTCCTATACACCAAAACAAGACAGAAGAAAGAGAAATTAAGGAGTTGATCCCATTTACAATTGCACCCAAAACCATAAGATACCTAGGAATAAATCTAACTAAAGAGGCAAAAAATCTGTACTCAGAAAACTATAAAATACTCATGAAAGAAATTGAGGAAGACACAAAGAAATGGAAAAACGTTCCATGCTCATGGATTGGAAAAACAAATATTGTGAAGATGTCAATGCTACCTAGAGCAATCTACACATTCAATGCAATCCCCATCAAAATACCATCCATTTTTTTCAAAGAAATGGAACAAACAATCCTAAAATTTGTTTGGAACCAGAAAAGACCTTGAATAGCCAGAGGAATGTTGAAAAAGAAAAGCAAAGCTGGTGGCTTCACAATCCTGGACTTCAAGCTCTATTACAAAGCTGTAATCATCAAGACAGTATGGTACTGGCACAAAAACAGACACATAGATCAATGGAACAGAATAGAAAGCCCAGAAATGGACCCTCAATTCTATGGTCAACTAATCTTCGACAAAGCAGGAAAGAATGTCCAGTGGAAAAAAGTCAGTCTCTTCAACAAATGGTGTTGGGAAAATTGGACAGCCACATGCAGAAGAATGAAAGTGGACCATTTCCTTATACCACACACAAAAATAGGCTCAAAAGGGTTGAAAGACCTAAATGTGAGACAGGAGTCCATCAAAATCCTAAAGGAGAACACAGGCAGCAACCTCTTCCACCTCAGCCACAGCAACTTCTTCCTAAAAACATCGCCAAAGGCAAGGGAAGCAAGGGCAAAAATGAACTATTGGGACTTCATCAAGATGAAAGGCTTTTGTACAGCAATGGAAACAGTCAACAAAACCAAAAGACAACCGACAGAATGGGAGAAGATATTTGCAAATGACATATCAGATAAAGGGCTAGTATCCAAAATCTGTAAAGAACTTATCAAACTCAACACCCAAAGAACAAATAATCCAATCAAGAAATGGGCAGAACATGAACAGACATTTTTCCAAAGAAACATCCAAATGGCCAACAGACACATGAAACATAAGTGTTCAACATCACTTAGCATCAGGGAAATACAAATCAAAACCTCAATGAGATACCACATCACACCAGTCAGAATGGCTAAAATTAACAAGTCAGGAAAGGACAGATGTTGATGAGGATGCAGACAAAGGAGAACCCTCCTACACTGTTGGTGGGAATGCAAGCTGGTGCAGCCACTCTGGAAACCAGTATGGAGGTTCCTCAAAAAGCTGAAAATAGAGTTACCCTATGATCCAGCAATTGCGCTACTGCTTATTTACCCCAAAGATACAAATGTAGTGGTCCGAAGTAGTACATGCACCCCAATGTTTATAGCAGCAATGTCCACAATAGCCAAACTATGGAAAGAGCCAAGATGTCCATCAACAGATGAATGGATAAAGATGTGGTATATATATATATATATATATATATATATATACACAAGGGAATATTATGCAGCTATCAAAAAACTGATATCTTGCCATTTGCAATGACATGGATGGAACTAGAGGGTATTATGCTAAGCAAAATAAGTCAATTAGAGAAAGATAATGATATGATCTCACTGATATGAGGAATTTGAAAAACAAGACAGAGGATCATAGGGGAAGGGAGGGAGAAATAAAACAAGATGAAACCAGAGAGGATGACTAATCATAAGAGACTCCTAATCTCAGGAAACAAACTGAGGGTTGCTGGAGTGGTGGGAGGTGGGAGGGATGGGGTGGCTGGGTGATGGACATTGGCGAAGGTATGTGCTATGGTGAGCGCTGTGAAATGTGTAAGACTGATGAATGAATCACATACCTGTACCTCTCTCAAACTTCCTGAAATCTTCTTGCTTATTTGTTTACTTTTTAAATTTCTGCTTTCCCCTGACTAGAATTTTATTAAGAATTTTTATTGTATGATGGGCTTTAGTGTGGGAAATTAGTAGTCACTAATATTTTATTTTATGAGTAAACAATTTACTAATTTCAGGTCTTTATTAAATACCACTTTTATTAAATTTATTAAATATCACTTTTTCAAATTCCTCTAAGAGATTAATAAAACAAAATCACAGATTAATAAAACAAAATTTATGAATTTATCAAAGTAAATTCCCCCCAATTTTTAAATATTGTTTACCAAAAATACTTTTTTTTTTTTAAAGATTTTATTTATTTATTTGAGAGAGAGAGAATGAGAGACAGAGAGCACGAGAGGGAAGAGGGTCAGAGGGAGAAGCAGACTCCCTGCTGAGCAGGGAGCCCGATGCGGGCCTCGATCCCGGGACTCCAGGCTCATGACCTGAGCCGAAGGCAGTCGCTTAACCAACTGAGCCACCCAGGCGCCCACCAAAAATACTTCTAAATACTTTACATTCTAGGTTACTTTCAATGTTTTAGACACCTTTAACAATGGGCAACACGCTAGTACAAGGACTACAAAGTTGATGAATACATTTAATCTAAAACCAGAAATAAAAGTATCCTATATTATTTTTATCCTTATTATTATTTCTTGTCTGTTCTTCCTAGGTTTCCATTACACGCCCTTCATGAGGTTCCAATAATCTTAACAGATCTTTAGAATCATTTCAGACTAACCAGGTTTGGGATATAGGTTATAAAGAGTTTAATTCTTGGTTGAAACATGGCTCTGGTTAAACAGTCTAAGGTAATTTCTATGCTGCTTAACCAATGGTAAATTCCTTTTTATAGTAAAATTCTGATTATTAGAACTTGAGACTTTTAATTTTTTTCTTTATAAAAGTTTTAATGTTTTGAGACTTGGTCGCTTTCCAAGAAGTAAGAAACTCTTTTAACTTTGATCCTATCCATTGCCCTGTCATGTTGATGTATTAGTGTGTTTGTTAGTACTATTAAAATCTTATATATTTCTTATTAGTATTTTATTATAATTAGTTGGACCATCAAGAATTGTCGGCTCCTAGGAGATGAGGAATTGTGTCTGGATAGTCCACTTACTCTTTTGTACATTTGGTTAATTTATCATTTTAGAACACTGTTGAGCCCTCCTTTGACTTGATTATTGTGTGTGACCACTGAAGCCGATTAGCTGTGGACACCCTTTGAATCTGATTAATTATATGTGCTGATCAGGTCTTCCTTTTCTTGCTACTGAATCTACTTTTGCTGGGATAACTTGGCTTTCTTGTGTACTCTGTGTTGATCAAAGAAAGCATATACCTAAACTTTATAGACAGATATTTAACTCTTTCGTATATTCATAATTCCTTATATTTATATATTAACAATCCCTTATATATGCCAATCAACAAAACATAAAGCATATTCTAATATACTCACTTGTCTTGTGTATTTTAATACCCTTTGATAATCTTATATAAACTTTCTTGTTTATTAGGAATTTAACTTAAAGACTTTCTTAGATTCAATCTGTTTAGTTTATTATCATCATAACAGTTATCTCTAATCTTGTTTTAATGATCAAAATGCAAAAATTTGATGCATAAGGGCCCCTGTAATTTGTCTCCCTTTATTTCAGCACTTTTGCTGACATTTTCGAAAGCATGCTTGGGTCTAGGAATACCCTTTGGAGTTCAATTTCCTCATCTATAGAATTAGTAGCAACAAATAAACGTTCCAGGTCCATACTGATTTTTTTCTCCTCTAAAATTTGGAATCACCTACTTTTCAAGGAGTCTTCATGCATGCACCTAAGTGTGTGTAGATTAGAGACCAAAATATGGATGCAAAAGTGTTGTAATGAAATTTGGGTCACTTACAATAGTGACAAAGTTGGAATGGATGTCACGAATTTACAGTTTTTTCTGCTCAAGGTGTCACAGGGCTGTGCTGATATACACACAGACACACACACACGTAATATGAATGTATACAGCTGTATACGATAAAGTATATATGTAAGAAAGAAAAAAATATATAAAAGCATTAAAACCAAGACCAAGCATTAAAACCAAACATTCAGAGGTGGAGGACTCTGGGAAGATGGTGGCAGAGATTTTTAATTTCTGCAAATCTTCTCATATAATCAGGTACAGCAACTAGGATAGCAAAACCTAAACACATGGACATCTTCCACTAACCTAAAACTGGATTCACTTTAAACCCTAAAATAAAGCAGGTGAAGACCAAACACTACCACTACTAAGAAGAAACACATGGTGCCAGCAACAATGTGAAAGAGAGGCAGGGGAAAGGCAAATAAGATTCTGATGGCCCCAGACCTAAGAAATACCCAAATTACCAGCAGGTCCTCACTGGTAAACTCCTCAGGAATATTTGCAGCTAGCAGCTGAAACTGGGAGGGAAATGGACAGAACTTCATTCCCAGTGTGAGGTGCGGGACCACAGTGCACATGATGATGGTGCTGGAAGATCTGGGCTTAAACAATACTGGATAGTGATCAGGGGCGATTCCCTTCTAGTACCAAATCCCACAACATGTAAAAACTACCAGGAGTAGAACTCCTTTAGGAAGAAGGAAAGAAAAAGTTCAAAGAATCATTGGGGAGAAGGAACCAGAGTTAGCAGATTTCAAGAAAATATCAACTTTTCTTTTTGAATACATTTTTGAAAATTACGGAAGGAGATCTCGAGCCCTGAAGCTAGGGAAGCTGTCCTGATTCCTCCCTTTCTGATACAGAAACATGTGTAACATATGAAAATCATACAGAAAGGGATTTTTATAATAAGAAAGAAAAAATCGAGCAAAATAATCTTACAGATAAGGATGGCCAGGATGATCTAAACACAAAAACAGATGAAAACTGTGACCACATTTTTTTAAAAGTGAGGTAAAATTATTTAAGCAAACATGAATAGCTATGGACCATCAGAAATCTTAATTCTAAGAATTCAGAAAGAAGCTAATTAGAGAGGAGAGAAAGGAATATGAAGATTTGGAATTTGAGCTCACAGAATGTAGAATATGATTAATAAAACAAAAAGTCATTTTAGAATTGAAGAATAAAGCAGAAAGAACACAAGAGGGAATCAGTGAAGATAATGAATGCCTGAAGATAAATAGAAAGGGAAAAGTAAAAAATCAAAAAGAAATAAAGCATTAAAAAGTATTTGAGAGACAGAGATAGTGATAGACAAAGAAGCAGCAAAGAAGAGATAAAAGGAGATGAGGAGAACTTAAACTAAAGCAATGGATGAGAACGCATGCTGGAAAATATAAATCAAGAGACCTTTTCAGAAACAAAAGATGGCTTGAAACTAACATGCTGGAAGGGCAACTGTATTCCTGCTTATGAAACAGCTAATTCTAGTCTCTTGCTTGGAATACTTTGCCAAATGCAGTCAATAGAAACTAACAGTTACTACTAACATTTCATCTTTGGACTTCTTGCCCTAAAAGCTTCAATTCTAATAGGTACATTCACTGTCTTCTCATTTTTTTTTTTTTTTTTTTTTGGTGACAATTTCATCTATGTTTGCTCCCGCAGGCTATGGATCTCCATTCATATAGCTTTCTTGCTGACACAGTTTTCTCACATAAAAGTTTTTCCACTGACCACAACCCAACCCCTAACCCAATGCCACATATTCTTTATTGTAGCTCTCCAATTCTGGTACTAACCTCGCATTAGCCAGGGCTGACTAGGTTATGCTGTGGTTACTAACAACCCCATCATCTCAGTGGCTTAACCAAGAAGGCTTCCCTCCCCCCTGACCCCCCCGCCCAGGTCACCTGGAGGCTCTGCTTCATGCTTTTCTTATCCTAGGATCCAGACTGCCATCTAGATCATTGCCAGTAGTCATGACAAAGGGAAAGAGAGTTACTGAGGACCTTGGGTCAACCATTAACTGTTATAGTTTAAAAGTGACTCATGCCCTATTGTTAACTCATTTATAGGAACTTAGTAACATGGCCCTGTCTAAACACAAAGGGGCCAGGAAATATTCTGCAACTGGAAGGAGGATGAAACAGAAATATTTATCAAACAGCACTAAAGACTGTCAGCACAAATGGGAACAGATGAGATTTTATACTTTGCTCTTATCACCTAACAATACATTTTTAAAGTATTTGTTTGTTTGTGTAATCTCTACTCCCAATATGGGGCTCAAACTCACGACCCCAAGATCAAGAGTTGCCTGCTCTTCCGACTGAGCCTGGTGCCCCACCTAACATTTTAGAATTCTTCCTGTCAGCACGTTTCATTTTTCACAGCTGCACAGCAATCCATTATACGACTGTAATCATAATTTACTTCACCTTTCTGCCACTGGTGTGTTTAGAATATTCTGCTATAGATATTGCTATATTGAATACCTTTGTACATAAATCTCTTTGCATAACCGGAAGTATATCTTTAGGATGTGAGAAAGCAAAGGGCAAGTCCCTGATGTCACTTAGAGAGAGTCTCCAGGGATGTTTGAAGCTAGCTGGGCACTCACAGCTAGACCACACTGTTCTCCTATGGACGTACACAATGTCATAGAATGCCAACATCATACAGCCACTCTGAGACCTGGATAACATTTGTCAAAACAAGACCACTTCATAATTTTGTCCAAGCACAGACAAAACAAGGTCACTCTACAAACACACAAAACACCAAACATCTCCTCTTCCACTTAGTAAGACTGACTGCTGTTTTTTTTTTTTACTACAAATTACAGCTTTAGCCTCATTCTACTCTGACCTCCCTCTAAAAAAGACTAATTGAGATAATCATAGATGGTTCTGACTTTGTGACAGCACCCACTCCAGACCTAAGCCCTTGGACTCTTCCCAAATCAACCAATCAAAGCCCAAAGCCCATAACAAGGTGTTAGAAATGAGCCTTTCCTACCAAGGCACCTCACAGTTCTCTGTGGTATGAGTCCTATCTTGCTGGGATGGGTAATAAATCCACCAAATTCAACTATAGTTGCCTTCCTGGTACTCTTTGACTGAAGGGCATTGACAGATACAATCCTTGCAGTCAAATTGCATAGCCATGAGGTAGTATGTTTTCATTTTGAGCGATACTGCCCATTGTCCTGGAAAAAAGATTATGTCAATTTATCTTCCCATCAAAAATGCAAGAAAAGGTTTGTTTCTCACAGCTTTGCCTCCTTGTATAACACCATCTTTTCTGATCCATGGTAATCTCATATGTGAAAAATAATGTCTGCTTCTTTTGATTTACATTTCTTTAATTATAACTGAAGTTGAGCATCTTTTTACATTTTTAAGCCATGTTTTCCTATTAATAACTTATGCGCAGTTTCTTATTGGGTTTATGTTTCCTTTTGACTTGTAAGAGCCCTTTAAACATTAAGGATATTATTTCTTTGTGCATCACATGAGTTGCAAATAGGTTACCAGTTTGTTACTTGTCTTATTTTTAATGAAACTGTTATTTTAGACATGTAGAATTTTAAGGTTTCGTGTAGTCAAATTTATCTAGTTTCTCCTTTATGGCTTCTGGGTTTTGTATTTTCACTAGAAAGACCTTGCTCGGGCGCCTGGGTGGCTCAGATGGTTGGGTGTCTGCCTTCGGCTCGGGTCATGATCCCAGGGTCCTGGGATCGAGTCCCGCATCGGGCTCCCTGCTCCTTGGGAGCCTGCTTCTCCCTCTGCCTCTCTCTCTCTCTGTCTCTCATGAATAGATAAAAAAAAAAAAAAAAAAAAAATAGAAAGACCTTGCTCACTTTGAAATTAGAAAAATAAAAATCCTCCCATGTTTTCTTCTAGTACTTTCACAGCAGATATTTTTTGTTCTTGTACTTTAGGTCCCTGCAACAAATGCCTTTGATCCCCATACCTACTGCATTGAAAATTTCACATTGATTAGCATATTCTTTTCTTACTTTTTTTTCCCCTACTAATTTGGTGTTTTATTTTCAGTTTCTTTGATAGTTTCCCCCTAATCTGATGGACAATTATTGCTTGTGACTCTGAGTCTCTTTCCCTTCCTATACATCAGTAACCCCTAAAGAAAATATTGTGAAACTACCGTTTGCCATTCTCGGCTGTGTTCTTGGATAGGGTTGTTCCAGGGGAGCCCCTGAAACTCTAAATGGCTTAAGTTAAGTGGTGATTCCATCTCCTGGCCATAGTAGTCCAATGTAGGGCCCACAACATCATAGGAAGTAGTTACATACAAAGAGACATTTTTTGCCCCATTTGGAAGGACACATTTACTCTCTCTTCTGCAGGAGCTAAAGAACTTCTTTTTCTCTTAGCCAACATTTCATGTTCCAGACTTCATATCTTCAATTTCAATGTAATTGAAATTACATTTCAATTCTAATAAACAAGCCTGAATCTACTGAGGGTCACCATGTGGAGCCTCAGGATAAAGCAGAAAACTTGGAAGGCCACGGTAAGAAATGGGGAGAAATGATGTTGACCTTATTGAATTGCTAGAGACAGCCCTGCCTGAAGCTAGTCTTACATCTGGATTTTTCACTTAAAATACCTTCCTTTGTAAAAAGCCAACTGGAGTCAACTATACTCAAAAAAGTTTAAAAAATAAAAATAAAGAGCCAATCAAAGTTGAATTTTCAGTCACTTGCAACCAAAGTTCTCCTGACGACTTTTTTTCTTTTTCTGTTTCTTGTTTGATGTTTTTAACAATTCTGTCTTCTAACTTCATTTCACTCTAAGCCAGATATTGCACCTGGTGGGCTACGACCTGATTCTGGCTCATAGCTACTTTCTGTTAGGCCCACACAGCAAAGACCTATGGGAATATATTCTTTCCTTTAATTTGAATTAGTTGCCAACATTTAAAAATTGATAATAATTTCCATAAATATGCAGATTTGTTAACACTAGGCCTATAATTCCAATTAGCTAGAACTAAATAGCAGCCATGATACTGAGATGAGTCATGGCTCCACTTTTCATAGTCTCCATACCTCTGGTGCCTTCCACTGAGCACAGGGCCCTTGTTTATTTCCCTGTCCAGTCTTGGTTTTTGAGTTCACAAGCCTGATCTACAGTATGGTATATAATAGGGATAAAGAATAACAGGGAGTCCAGGCTTGTTTCCATGTAGAATAAGAACTCAACAACCCCGAGAGGACATCTTCACTACTTTGACTAGTCTCTACTCGTCTTTCTTCAAAGTATCCAGTGAATTGTCATTCCTACAGGGAGTACTTAATAAAAAATTAATTGAAAAATTAAGAATTACTTTTCCAAAACTGATGAAATGGAAAGGCAGTTAAAATAAGAAGGCTTAATGTTATTTTCTTCTGCTTAATTTGATACATTATATATGCATAAAAACCCATCTCATAATTGAATGTTACTTTAATGAATGTGTTAATGGTGGCGTAAAGCTTTTTAAATTTAAAAAGATCTAAAAATATCAATCCATTCTTCTCTCCAACACATTCTATTTTATATAAATCCAGCTTGACTGAGTCTAAATGACACTCAGTGGCACACTTTAGTTTTTTGTAAAAGGCTGTACTGACAAGCAAACATAATTGCAAGATGTTATTGTCCTTCCAAGCAAGAGAATGAAATCAGTCCGAGGCAGGTGACATGTCTGGGAGGATCGTTTGCCCTCTCTAAGTCAAAGGGGACAGATATTTTCTAATAGGGTCTGGATTCAGCCCTGGTAAATGAGCAGGCACCTTGACTCCTGGTGCATTACAACCAGCAGTTGTAAGAAGCAATGTTACACAGATAAGAGCTTTCTTCTCTTTTTCTTTTTTTTTTCTTTTAATAAAAATCTATCACACTTAAAACTTTGTTTTGGAATAATATAGGCATTCAAATAACACGTACAGTGAGTAAGTATTTTTAATATATACACTCTAACATTAAATGTGAAAATGCACTTTAATAAATACTGTATCAATATTTGATAAATATTTGAGAAATATTTGAGAAATACCCTATCAATATTTGATAAATATCAATATTTATCAAATATCAAATATCATTAATGTATTCTTTTCTTAGAAGAAAGTTATGTGATTATTTCTTTATGTTGAGATTCAAGTTAAAGCCCTATAAAACCTGTTTAGTGTTCAAAATCCCATCCTGAATGTCACTGATGAGTTTGAATATGGAGTTGGGAATGATGAAGAGGAAAAGTAAAATCAAAGGGTACTGAATCATACTATCAGCTGCCAACACAGATTACTTAGTATGTGCCAGGCATGGTATGAAAAACTCTACATGCATTTCTCACGGAGTCTTTATAACACATCTTTATTATTCTATTTTACTTGCCCCAAGACTAGAAAATTTTGAAATGTTCTTTTGTCATAGGGGCCAGTGGTCACTGTCATAGGGATCCTAGCCCAGAGATCAACCAGAGGTTATTTGTGATGACAGAACAAGGAGGACGTATATTTATGCACTAGATTATTAGCAGCATGTTCCGTTCTCTAGCATTTCCCTTTGGTTACCCATTTAGTCCAGTCTCTCACAGACCTAGATGACTACCAGAATTACCTGCTCATCAAGCAGAGTGGGGTCGTGACTGACTGTTATTATTATCTTATATCCTTACTGTTAAAGAGAGTAATCTTGTTAGAGTCCTAACAGAATCTCTGAAGGATGTCAGAGGTATATATTTATAGGGTTTTGAAGTCTTGGCCCCAGTGGTTTAATCCTAGTCTTTCAAGGAAGGATCTGTTTGGGATTGGGAAATGTTCAAGATATAAAGGAGTTTAAGATAGTGGTCCCAGAGAGGTGAGGATCTTGAAGTGATTTTTTAAAAAGATTTTATTTATTTATTTGAGAGAGAGAGAGAGAGAGAGTGAGCGAGAGAGAGAGCACAAGTGGGAGGTGGAGGAGCAGAGGGAGAGGGAGAAGCAGACTCCCCGCTGAGCAGGGAACCTGATGTGGGGCTCAATCCCAGGACCCTGGGATCATGACCTGAGCTGAAGGCAGACGCTTAACCCACTGAGCCACCCAGGTGCCCCTATTTTTTTTTGAAGTGATTCTTGATGAGTAAACAATTATGTCATCTGCAAGCAGCTTGCCTAGATAAGCAACCTATTGTCCTGAGAAAGTGACTGGTTGAATAGTTTATTTTTCCAAATGAATTTTCTGGAAGTAAGTTGAAGAGTAGCAGATGTGCCACTCCAAAACATGCCTCTTTGGCATAAGAATTATTGGGGGCTGATTATTTTTTAAAAAACTGAAGACACAGCAGAAGCTCTGAGAGTAGAAGTTACCCTTTTGTAAGAAAAATCTACATTTACAAAGGAAATTTATTTGGGGGAAGGAAGCTGTCCCAGGGAGAGAGTTCTTACCAGAGATAACATTTTTCCTGAGAAATTCTCTGCATGGCAGGACAACTTTTGTTTACCAAATATATGCTCTTCTTACCCTCCTGTGTGTGAATTGCCTTCCCTCTTTTGAAGCCCCAGAAGCTTATCCCTTTCCTTAGCTAACGGTGGCATAAAAACCTCACTTATCTGGCTGCCTTTTGAATCTCATATTTTTGTGGTGCTCTCATAATGTATGTAGCTAATTGTTCTGCTGTGTTTTGCTCCTGTTAATCTGTCTCCTGTTGCAGAGTTCTCAGTCAAGAACTCAGAAGGTGGAGGAAAAATTAATTTTCCTCCACTTTAAAGCAATGAAGTAATTTACTAGTCTATAGCCTTATCTTCCTGAAAAAAAGAAAAAACAAAAAACAAAGAACAGTAAAGTCATATTGATATAGGCAACCTTAGGTCTGTTGAAATAACTTTCTAGGCCCAAGATGGAGCTACTCTTGCTTGGGATGCCATGTCAACAAAACAAAATTCAGATAACTTCTGTGTCCCAGCAAATGCTTCATTTAACCAGAAACACAATATATCCAGCCAGCCAGTACCCAAATGCCAAGCCAGTTCTGCGCTACACTTATTTCCTCATTTTTTATTTATTCTCTACTTTTCTCTTCCTTGTTTCTTATTCTTTCCTCTATAAAACTCACCACTTTATCCCCTGACTCACTGTTCTCCAAATAGAGACTGTCCACTTTATGAAGTGTTAAATGAAGTTTGTTTGTATAACCTAAATTATCTTCTTTAATCATTTTATCATAGTTCTTAGTCTTGGTAGTAAAGTTCTGTGATGACACGTAGTCTTATTTTTCAGGGATATATAAAAATATCTGGAGAGAAAGACTGGAGCTATTGAATAAGCTACGACTTTGAGGTCACCCAAGTCCTAGGTGTAGTCCTTGGAAAATTACTAAATTTCCTCATTTTTGAGAATTGAGACCAACCATGTCAACATGACTTAACCATTTACTTCAGGTATTTTTTGTTCAGAAAGATAAGAATGTGAACTAATATATAATTTTACTTACTGCTTTCAGAAATTCCTGCAAACTGTTTTTTACTGGGCAAAGAGATTGTTCATTCTGGTGGACAGTTCTATCAGAACAACAGGTTACTTACCTGGACAAACAACTCACTTGTCAGAAAACCTTACTATCAAGACTCCTTTAAAACTTACACCTTGCTGTGTCTTTAAATTTTTAACTATGATATCATGAACTGTTCAATCCTCAATAAGTTTCCAGCCAGGAAAGACTGTGATAAACCACTTACTCGGGGTGCCTGGGTGGCTCAGTCAGTTAAGCGTCTGCCTTCGGCTCAGGTCATGATCCCAGGGTCCTGGGATGGAGCCCTGTGTCGGGCTCCCTGCTCAGCGGAGAGTCTGCTTCTCCCTCTCCCTCTGCCTGCCGCTCTGCCTGTTTGTGCATGCTGTGTCTCTCTCTCTCTCTCTGTCAAATAAATAAATAAAATAAAAAATCATTAAAAAACCACTTACTCTCAGACTCCAAATCTTTTAAATTTCTTTCCCTAACCCCTCCCCCACCCTTTATCCATCGATGGATGGATAAAGAAGATGTAGTACATATCTACAATGGAATACTACTCAACCATAAGAAAGAGTGAAATCTTGCCATTTGGACCTAGACGGTATTATGCTAAGTGAAATAAATCAAACAGAGACAAATGCCATATGGTTTTATATGTGGACTCTAAAAAACAAAACAAATGAAAAAACAAAACAGAAGAGACTCAGAGATACAGGAAACCAGTTGCTGGTTACCAGACAGGGGAGTGGTTGGAGGGCAGGCTTAAAATAGGTGAAGAGAATTAAGAAGTTCAAACTTCTAGTTATAAAATTAATAAGTCATGGGGATGTAATATCTAGCATAGGGAATGTTGTCAATAATATTACAATAACTTTGTATGGTGACAGATGGTAACTAGACGTATTATGGGGATCATTTTGTAACATATAAAAATAATGAATTACTATGATACACACTTAAAACTAACAGAATATTGTATGTCAGTTATACTTCAATAAAAAAATAATAATTGTCATCTTAAAAAAACAGAATGATAATAAATATCTTCCAGTTTGGTTATAAAGATTAGAATATGTACATATAAGAGTACTGAGCTGGCATAGTAAAGGGACTCTTTAAATGGTAGTCATTATTATTATTATTATAGGTAAGTTTTGGAAAAATTATATCCTGCTCAGCGGCCTAATACCAGCGAAGAAATCTTTTCCCAAATATAAAGGTTATATTTCTGGAAATCCCTTTGGCAGAATTAAAGGATTTAAGAATCCAAGATGTTAATAAAAAAAAAGGGTAGGGTCTTGGGAGATTACACGTGAACATATGAAAGTCCTTATAATGCTTTTTTACATTTGCCAAAATATAATAAAAATGATAGCATATATACTACATGCACTAAATTAAGAGAATAATACTTGTATTTACACATTCTAAACAGAATTAATTTCCAGTTACCATTCCCAGCTGCCTCGAAGAAAAACCGGATTGTTTTTCTCAGTTTCAAGAGGCATTATTCCGTTTACTTGGGTGAATATAATATGCTACTCAGAGTCAGCCAGACTCAAGGGTAAGGACACGGTCCTTCCATACTGCCAAGCCAGACCAAGACTTCAGACACCAACTGCAAGTTTGGGGGTTTTCCAAAACTACCATCCATTTTGGTAAGTCACTAGAATGACACGGAATTCAGGAAAGGGCCATATAGAACATTATAGTTTTACTATAGCCAAAGGATACAAATCAAAACCAGCCAAGGGAAGAGATGCAGAGAGCAGAATCTGGGACTGGGAGGCCTCCACGTGTGAAGCTTCTGCATCCTCAGGGATGCATATCCTTTTGGCATTGATATGTGGCAATATGTACATAAAGTATTGCCAACAAATGAAGCTCACTTGAGCTTCAGTTTCCAGAGGTTTTACTGAGATTTCATTATGCAGGCATCATTGATTGAACCACTGTCCATGTGGTTGAACTTGATGTCCACCTCCCACCTCCAGAGGTCAGGCTGATAAAACAAGGTGCAAAACCTCAATTTTCTAATCACTTGGTTGGTCTTTTCAATGTGGCCAGTCCCCATCCTAAGTCATCTTGCTACCGTGAACTAACTAGGGGCCCCCCATAAGTTACCTCATTACCATAAAATATCAGCTGTGGTCTGAGGGAGCCACCATGAATAGCAAAGAGGCTCCTGTCAGTTGGGAAATTCCAAGGGTTTAGAGGTTACATACCAGGAGCAGGGACAAAGGACAGACCTTTCTTCAGGTGAAGTAAATTCTTCACTATTTAAATGGATAATACTAGGGCACGGTTCTGCATGGAGCACTGGGTGTTATATGCAAACAATGAATCATGGAACACTACATCAAAAACTAATGATGTAATGTACGGTGATTAACATAACATAATAAAAATAAATAAATAAATAAATAAATAAATAAATAAATAAATAAATGCATAATACTAATATTTATAAACCAGTGAGCCTCTATAATGTGGCAAGCAATTTATATATTATCTCCAGTTCTCACTAGGATTGGTATAATAATGTGTTATGAATCACATTTTAATGGCTAAGAATCTAAGTGCATTACCCAAGACTATAATCTAGTACCTATCTGGCCTATAATTAGAACCCTGATCTAACTTCAAAGATCATACACCCTTTCTGTCTCTAGTTTCTCTTTACTGTCAAATATGAATAAATACTACAATATTCATAGTATTTCATTCATACCATGGTCCCTACTCCAACACCTCTCATGGCTGTTCATCCATCCAAATACTCAATACACTTGTTTTTATTTTTAAACATGCCTTTTTTAAAAAGACTTTATTTATTTATTTGACAGAGAGAGAGAGTGTGAGCACAAGCAGGGGGAATGGCAGGCAGAGGGAGAAGGAGAAGCAGGCTCCCCACTGAGCAGGGAGCCCGATGTGGGGCTCCATCCCAGGACCCTGGGATCATGACCTGAGCAGAAGGCAGATGTTTAACCGACTGAGCCACCCAGGCGCCCCTCTGTTTGTTTGTTTCAGTAAAAATCCCTAAGTTATACTCCTTAGATAAGAACTTAAAATGAAAGCAATATACTATACATTCTTTGAGGTAAGAAAAAGTATACATAAAGTAAAATTTAAGGGATGCATATTTTAGTATCCTCTGGTTGTAAGGAACAGGAAACACTTCTGGATAACTTGCAAATAAATTTCTTGGAAGCATATGAAGTAATTCATAGAATTAAAGGAGAAGCCAAGAAACCAAATATTAAAATTCCCCTGGCAGAGGAGCCAATGGACAAGTTTGAGTTATGTCCCTAACTCTTGATAGCCATAACCAGTCTTCATGGAAAGGAAGAAGGATAATTCCCTACAGAAAAATCAAGGTACTGCTATTGTAAGAAGGAGGAATGTAGGCTTAAGAGAAGCGAGAGGGGCGCCTGGGTGGCTCAGTCGATTGAGCGTCTGCCTTCAGCTCAGGTCATGATGCCAGGGTCCTGGGATCGAGCCCCCCATTGGGCTCCTTGCTCAGTGGGGAGCTTGCTTCTCTCTCTCCCTCTGCTCCTCCCCCAGCTCATGCTCTCTCTCGCTCTCTCAAATAAATAAAATCTTAAAAAAAAGAGAGAGAAGAGAGAGAGAGATTTCCACACCAGGGGGGAATTAGTGATAGGGGAAGAGCATACATATGAATAAGTATAATAAGGACATTAGTCAAAATCTCCATGGAAAGTTTGAAAAAAAAAAAGCCCTCACTTTTCGGTACATAGAAAAAATTGAAGGGAAGATTTGACAATATTAGGTCAGTGGCAGTGGAAAAATTTACTTAGATAAATGAAGTTGTGAATCATTAAAATATACCAAAAACTTGAACTGGTTTATCTGATTTTTCCACTGTGCTTTAGATATAAAATAGTGTTAGCAGAAATAGTACCAAAAAAGAGATGGAATCACATTTCTCATAATAAATATACAACCTACACAAAAGCAGATTGTTGCTGTGGAAAATGCAGTTTTAAGACATAGCGCCCCCCCCCCCCGCCAATTCCCATTTTCACCAAAATTGTTATCCTATGTGGTGGATTTATTACAAAAATGTGCCAATTTCCATCCCTCTCTATGTCCACCCTGCTAGAGATGTGATTCTCTAGTTCCTTCCATAAAGTCCTGAAGTTTTCCAGCCTTTCACGCTGGGCTAGCCTTATGACTTGCTTTAGCCATAATTATGTGGCCTGAGCCAGAGAATTCCAATTCTGAGCTCAGGCTTCAGGTGGCCTTGTATACTTCTCCCTGCTCTCTTGGATTCCTGCCATAAGAGTGAGAACAAGTTCCATTCGCCTGCTAACAGGAAGTGAGGAAAACTTAAGAGGTGAACAGTACTGTCCCTCCTGAGGCCATCCTAGGACAGCCAGCAACTAGCTGTGCTTCTGCTGGCTGCAGAAGCATTAACAAGCCCAATTCAGGTTAACAGAGGCCTGCTGAGGTCTGCAAGACACCAGAGAACCCATGTACTCATAAGTCAAAATTAATGTTTATTGGTGTATGTTCCTCTGAAGTGTTGTGTTTGTTTTTCATACAGCATTATCAAGGCAAAATGTAACTGAATTGCTTTCTGCTAGATAACATCCCCTGAGAGGCAGGAATCAGAGATCTGCTCTGGTTCTTCCCTTTTCCTCTTGCCAATATCCACAAATAAGTAAGGAATGAGAATTGAATTATACTATTTGATCATCCTGTTTTCAAGAAGCATTAAGAGGAATATAAGAGAACCAGAGCAACTAAATTTTAGGAAACCAACTTTCCTGTATGAACACATAACCGCAGCCTGAATTTACTTGATAACCATTAACTTTCCTCTTTACTTTCTGGCTTCCTAGACCCAGACAAATGTCCACCTAAAACAAAAGAACTAATTAGTAGGTATCTTAAAAACAGCTATGAGCAACTTTTTAAAAAGAGGCTTTCATTAAAAATGATTTGCTTTTATGCTAACTATAAAAACTGTTCCTTTCCAACCCAGACAACAAGACAAAAGTATCTCCTTAAGCTTGGAAAATGACTTTTCCTGAAATTAAAGAAAACCTCAAGAAAACATGGAAGTATATCACTTGAAATCAGAGCTGAGAATGAGCACTTCACATTTTCCAGGTGAGATTTATAAATGTTTATTGCACGCTGATGGGGTGTTCAGAACTATGCAATGGACCCATGTGCTTCTGCATCATTTTTAAATATTTTGGACTTGACTCTTTTTTTAGGTTCCTTCCAGAGCAGAAGTTGCTCAGCACCTCTATCTATGACAGAATCACATGGCACCCTAGCATGTAAATTTCTTGTTTTTATTTGCCCTGCCTAAAATCTGAGATTTTGAGTTCTTTCTTTTCTAAGGCTCTCCCTACCTCCATTTGTTCCTTAAATGAGTCAGATAATTTTAAAAGGACATGAATAACCACCCCTAAGAAAGTGATAAGAATAGATAGCTTCCAAGTGCCTGTTACCCAAACGCTCTATGGGATGCTACTTTTTCTCTTTACTCCACATTATGGCAACTTTTTATAACAGGTTAATACATGATCATTTGAAACCAGATTATATTCTTGATAGGTTGCAGTGAAAGGAGTCAATTTCCTGAATACAAATAGATGACATCTCTTTGACTGCTATGATCGCAAGCTTTTTAATTATGGACTTTCCATTATAGTTTCGTACCCTTATCAAATAATTATTTTTCCACCCATTTCACTGAACAGCCTTCCCAAAGGGCTGAATTTGTTAATCCACATTTCATAGAAAGCTATTTTGTTTTGTTCACTTACATGTTTCAAAGAAGGGCCGGGGTTGCAAAATATACCCTGCGCTCCAAAGCAGGGATGAAAATGACAGGCTACTCCATGTGGGGGATAAGGGCAAAATACTGGTGTGCTGAACCAGAATACAGAGATGTTTCAAAGAGATAACAGTGGGATCATTTAAGAGCAAACTGATAATTTGTCATTAAGGTGTAAATATGCCTCAAGAATATCTGAATGGGGATTTGGGAGGGTGATGATAATTAAAAGGAGACATGCAGATTTTTGTGTAGAAAAGGAGCTCTTGGTTGAGGTGATCTTGCCTTGAAATGTTTGCTATCCAAAGGTTTGGAATTTGGAATGATAAAGGATGTTTTCAAAGAAGGCCTAAAAGAGAAAAAAGGACAAAAAGATTATATCTTCGCTCAGTCAAAAAATCAGAGTCTTGGGAACAGCTGGAGAGCTGGATCTAAATGTATAGATTGGGAAGAGATTAAAAAAGAAAAAAAAAGATTGTCACCATGGCCTGGCATGGGGGAGAATGGCAAACATGGTCAAGTGTGTGGCAGGGAGTTACAGAGGTAGAGAAGAGAAGTCACCTAAGGCCTTACCTGGGTAGGATCAGGCACCTATAGAAACCCAAAGATGGACTAATATATCACTACCTGAACCCAGAACAGGCATCAGAAGATACATAGACTATCCAAAATTCCTTTACTGGCAGGGTAAAGGGGAGCAGATACATGGTATATAAAATGATTTAATTATGTGTCAAGAGAAATGGCATTAACCAGCTTCATGGCCTTGTATAACCCTTTGAATGCAGTTTATTCACTTATAAAATGAAAATGTTGTGCAAACTCATCCCTTAGATTTCAGCTCTCATATTCAAGGAACCTGGTACTCTTGCAAAATCCAGATTGCATTTAATCTGTAGATCAGTATTTCTCTCCCAGGGGGAGGAGTATTTGACAATATCTGCAGATACTTTTGGTTGTCATGACTTGGGAAATTCTACCGGCATCTAGTAGGTACAGGTTAGGGATGCTGCTAAATATTCTACAATGAACAGGGTGGCTCCTCCCCCCTCCAACAAAGAATTACCTAGCCCAAAATGTGAACAGTGCTGAGGCTGAGAAATTCCACTCTAGGCCAAAATTCCTATGCATCCAATTCTTATTTACTGAACAGTTCGTTCTACAGCTCATCTAAGAAGAAAATACTGGTGTAAGCATTCCATTAGAGCGAATAGTCATAAACTGGGATCAGAAATTTCTAAAGGAAAAAAGCTTACACTCAAAAATTTGCACTGAGTTAAGAATGTCATGACTATATTTATCATGGATTAGCAATGGAAAATTAATTCTCTAACGAAGACCTATTCAGCAATGGGAACAGATTTGGTAGCCAGGAGATATGGATTCCAGTGTGTTTGGTCTGGTTCTGTCATTAACTAGTTGTAATTGGAGCAGGTCACTCAGTCACTGAGAGTTGGTAGTCAGTAGTATAGAGTTAATATCTGTTTTACTCTCCATCAGCGTTGCTATGAAAATCAAAACTCTGAGAATAAAAGCATAGTTGCTAGAGAGGGTCAGTAAAACACATATTTTAGATTTTAAAATCATCATTTAAAAATGATGCTTGATATATTTTTACTTACATACTTATACTTGATAATATATTTTACTTACTACAAAAGCAACACAATCTTGTAAAAAAAATTCAAACACTCCCAAAACTATACCAATAAAAAAAAGTGAATCTCTTCATCAGCACCTCGCTTAGCCCTACTTTCCAGGATTTGGATTAATCTACCATGAAACAATTTATTTTTAGTGTGTGGATTACTTGTTTTTCCTTTTCCCAGGAGGCAAAGTACTTCAAGGCCCTAGGAGATGGTGGAGCCACAAGATGGATGGAAGCCAAGTCCCTGAGTCTCCATATAGAGGAAAGTCACTGCCAACCATCAATAACATCATGGGACCAGTACCTGAGTTTGAAATAATGGTTGTTTAAGCTACCAAAATTTTCAGACTTATTTGTCACATTAGTTAGCATTATCCTAATATGCCATGAGTTTTAATATAACACTGTTATCACTTTAAAATTAGAAAGAAAGAAATAAAATTGGTCTTTCTTAGAAGTTCTCACCCACACCCGAGAATTTAAATTTCTAACACACTGTCACCAAGCAAGTATCTAATCCACTTGAATATTTCCAGTGATAGTAAGCTTACTAACTTCTGAAGCAACCATCTATTGTTAAGAAAATTCTGTTTATAGGAAAAGCTTTCCCTACTTCGAGCTGCATATCCTTATATGTCTACCCATTTATCCATTCTAGAATTACCTTCAGTTTATTTCCTCTTCTAAAAGGCAGATCTTTTATTATTTCAATTAAATCATACCTTAAAGAAAATAAACTTTAAGCTATCTATGGGACACCCAGCAGCAATATTTACATATCAAAGCTTCAATGTTCTTTGTAGACTGTGAGAGCCAGGAGTGACACTAACAGGTTGACAGGTTAACTTTTATTGTGTAGTTGAGAAAACGAAGACATTAAAAAAATCTAATATACAGAATGAAAGTCACAGAGTAAGTCAGGGCAAAAACAAACACTTGAGCTTTTTAAGGGTTTCCAACAGTGGTGGAGAGAGACCACAAAGCCATTTTACAAATATACGGATTTTACTATGTTGGGATTTGATAACTTTCTGAGGTTTTTGTTCCAACATTCTGACATAAAGAAGGATTTGTATTAACTAAGTCAACTAGAAAAATTTTTATGTAATTTCTAAGAAATTCTGTTTTTTGAAGTTCTGTAACACCAACATCTTGTATCCATTATTTTTATTTATACTTTTTTCTCTTGCTTGAATATTGGTTCAATTATGCAAAGCTTCCAAGAGGAAAGCTTCATATTGAAAACTTCTGACCCCTTTGTGCATTTTTACTAACCTCTCAAGGTTTTTTTCCTTCCCCTAAAATGCTAGAACATGGTAGATGGCGACCTCTACTGGTTCTAAGATAATGTAGGTAAAGTCACTGACAAATTTCTCCAAGAGTAGCCACTTCAGGATGCATAAGGAAAAACTGCTAGCATGAATTAAAAGGCCAATGTTTAAGAAAAATAACAGATCTCTGCTGGTTTTAATACAGTTTCAAGTTCCATATTCAATAATTTATTTAGTTTAAGAAATGCATGTTGGGTTTTTACTACCTCCCATCTGTGTTTTATTTATCTTCTGAGAATAAAAGCATAGTTGCTGGAGAGGGTCAGTAAAACACATATTTTAGATTTTAAAAATGATGCTTGATATATTTTTACTTACATACTTATATTTGATAATATATTTTACTTACTACAAAAGCAACACAATCTTGTAAAAAAAATTCAAACACTCCCAAAACTATACCAATAAAAAAAAGTGAATCTCTTCATCAGCACCTCGCTTAGCCCTACTTTCCAGGATTTGGATTAATCTACCATGAAAAAATTTATTTTTAGTGTGTGGATTACTTGGTTTGAGATTTTAGGCTTAGTGTGGATGGATGGAATTTAAGCATGCATTGGCTTTTAGAGTAACAGGGTAAGGAGGGGAAAAAAAGGAATTTTTTACATGCCCTTAAAGAACTTAATACTCAAGAAGATTGCCCGCTGGTCTTGCTAGAGGGAGAACTTAACCAGTTCTTTCTTCTATAAGTGTCAGAATGCTAATAGTAATTTCCAAACAGATAGGGAAAAGAAAAAAAATGTGCTTGACTATAGATACCCTATATGTAGGTTTTCAAAATTTAGTACGAGGTAAGACTTGATTTTTAGGCTCGTCTTCACTTTCAGTGGAAAGCTACTCCACCAGTATTAATAAAATTAAGTTACTTTTCATAGTTGGTCAAATCTCATATAAAAATAACAGAACATCAAAAATCACTGAACAATAAACATTCTTAATTCTCCTTTTGCAGACTATTTATTACTAGATATTCAAGACAAGACAATGCCAAAAAAAAAAAAAAAGAAAAGAAAGAAAAATCAATCTTTGAAGTTTCTTGGAGCTCATGGTTTGATTTAACCGTGAAAAAGAATAAGTATCAAAGAGCTTTCTTATTCAGGATGAAAAAAGGGGAAAGAAGTAAGAGTGTTCCTTTCTAGAATGAAGAATGTTCTATGCATGCAAATTAGAAGTTTTCTAATGTTTCAAGAAATGGTAATAGTTTTGATAGAAACTATTCAAAAATGGGTAAAATCCTAGCTATATCAGGTCCTTGAAAATGGGGATAAAAAAATAAATTCTATTCCAAGGAATTTATTGTTTAGATACAGAATAAAATATTCTCCAACAAATGTAAACATTCACTAGCAGATTTAATCATTTGTCCTAAATTACAAGAGTTTGCTCTCTAGTTGTTCCCTAGTTAGAAGTTTTCAAATAAGATTTTAATGATGACTTAGGGTAGAGAACCAGCTCATGCTAATGAAGTGAATCAGGCTGGTGGTTTTCAGTTGTGGGTCTGCCGACCAGCTCTGGTTTCCCACAATATTTTCACTGGTCTACAATGAAATTAGAACACTAAACCAAACCAAGATGAGTTTTCATGAAACGAAGTGCATTAAATTTAAAGATCTGTGCTTCAAACTGTTTGTGCTGCCAATTATTTTTATGAAAAGATAAAGATGGAATACAATTAAAATTAAGAAAAATAAAATAAAAACTGATCTTATCTGGCAAAAGAGAAAAAAATCGACAATGCTTTGGTTCCCTCCTCCCGAGATGTTTGAAATGTTACTTATCCTTAACTACCGAAGACCGTAGTTACTGCCCCGCCAGTCCTCCACTTTACATTTTTCAAAAAAAGTCACCAAACCCTAGGTCTCAGGGATGAAACTTCTGAACCCAGTTTCCCCAGGTCAGAGTTGGTACAGTACTTACAAGATTCCCTATTTATTAGTAAGAACCCTGCGAAAATAACGTGACATTGTAATTCACAAATAGTTATGGAACTCTTGCATTTCATGGAAAGGGTGTTTTATTTATTTATTTATTTATTTATTTATTTATTTATTTATTTATTGGTCTTATGGTTTTTGGGAAACACTTGTAAAATCCACATGTATATCAGTGGGATTTATCTTTCAGAAATGGGAAGATATGTTTTGCCAGTCATAAATGAACGGTAATCCCTGTAGATTCAAGTTTAATTCAAAAACACGCTCTCCAGAGCTGCTAAATTTGGCAATCCACATTCTCTCCTCCATATGCTCTCCTTAGGGGATTCTACATACATTGTCCATAATGGTTTCTACTTAGGATGTCTGGAAAAGTAGATATTGTGGTCACAGAAGGGCCATTAAAGGGAATTTGAAAACAGATCCATTAAGTTGAAGTATTCAATTGTAAGAGTCTTCAGGTTGGATGGACTATGCTAATTGATATTCAAGGAATAACTCCATGTGCCTGATCCTTCCATCACAGCCTCTAACTACTCATGCTTGCATAGTTTACCAACCAGGTTTGGTATTATCCCTGGAGAGAGGAATATTAGCAGAACACAGTGTGCATAAAAAGTATAGTGGATAAATAATGAATTGTCCCTAAATGTGAACCTCATTTCCATTCCATTCTGTTGTTCAGTGCCTTCACTGTTTCAAATAGCCATCTTTTTTTCATTAATTACATCAGCTCTGCTTTTGTTATGTCTTGTTGGAAAAGAGAAAAGAAAGTTTCCATTATTTCTCTTGTAGACGGTGGAATGCAGCAGCTGTTGTGTTTTGCAAACATTGTCATATCTTAGAATCTCTGGTCAGTTTTTGAATGGATTTAAAAATACTTTGCTGTATTGCTATGCTTGCTTTCCCTGAATTTGTGATTTTGTGCCTCTTTTCTCTCACTGCTCATCTTTTGTGGCTTTTCTCTCTTTTCCTCCACCTGGCTCTCATTTCCAAGCCTTATAATAGTTCTCAAGAGCAACAAAATCCCCCAAAGGTTTCGCAGCTTGGCCCTGTCTGAGCAATACAACACTATTTTTGAGATTTTTTTTTTCTAGGTTTCTTTTCCTTCTTCTTAAGTGATTTTCAGGACACAGTCCCTATTCTGCCATGCAAACTAGCTGCTCTCTGTCAAACGACATCTCTGTGGTCCTTGTCATGTGACATTTAGCTAAGGATGCACTTGCAGTGTTCCTTACGGCGGCTGCCTTCACTGGGAATAACAGAACGATTCTCTGAATCAGGTCAGTAGTTCATGAGTTTGAAAACTTCTTACCCACCCATTGTCTCATTTGATCCCACATGGATCCTGCAAAGCAGACAGGATAGATGTTATTCTTCACATGTGATAGATCAGGAGAAATATGGCGGTAAGGAGTTGCAGACCTGGACCAGCAAGCTCTAATAAATGGTAGAACAGGAACAAAAAGTCTGGTCTTCTGTCTTCAGTGTTTTTTCCCGTGTTTCTCGTGGGTTTCTCTTTCTTCATCTGTAAAGTGGGAAAAATACTAACTTTGTGGTGTTTTGAGGAAAAAAAAAGAATCTAGGTAAAACACTTAGGACAGTGCCTGGCTTCTAGTAAGTCACCAGTAAATGTTTACTGTTATCCTTTACTTGTCACAGAACAGATATTTTAGCTGACTAACATGCACATGCCGCTAATACATCATGGTGTATTAATCTACAAAGAAGAGCTTTGTTGTTTTTTTTAAGATTGTAAGTAATCGCTGCACCCAACATGGGGCTCAGACTCACAACCCTGAGATCAAGAGTCACACGTTCCACCAACTGAGCCAGCCGGGCTCCCCCTAAGCAGAGCTTTTAAGTAGCCATTGACTAAAATATAATGATTGGAAATTTATATTTGGTTCCAGCTATTCAGCAATAACAACTCTCCTCCCCTGCTCCCACAAGGAAAATTACACATGTAGGTTGATTCTTCTATACAATGAAAGCAGCTAATCTAAATGTAGTATGGTGTACATGTGAATAACAGATTCTGGACTCATATCCTGTCTCAAAATTTACAAGCTGTCTGATTATGGTTTGGACAAATTACTTCCTCTCTGCACCTTAGTTTTCCTATCTATAGAATGTGGATATTGACACCTATCAAACAGTTTTGTTGAGGTGACTGAGTATAATAGGGATGTTTAATCGGAATTTTTGACCAAGGCACCAAGATATGATAGATATCAGATATAACAGATGCTCACAATGCAGATTTACAAAGAAAACACTCAAGCCCATTGAGATTATGAATCCTTTACGCAGGGGCCCTTCATTCAGAGTGCATTTAGATGGAAAAGGACCAGATGAGTTGAGATTTAGGACAGATTTGTCAGGAGACTTTTTTTTAGGTGAGAGCTGCACTCTTATCTCCCAGGTGGGTAGGGGTATGGTGGTGCTGCTTCCCAGTGGTAGGTCAGGTGAGAGGGGTTTCAGTGGAACCACTTGGAGAGCATGATAGGTATTCCTGGGCCCCATGGACTGTGAGTTACCTCATGCCTGAGGAGGTGAAAAAATCTGATGACAACAGAGCAAACAGAGGCCCCTGGGAAGTAATTGCACCTGCCTTGTTCTATAGCAAGTGAAAGGTGTTATTGACCCCCAAACGAAACATGGAAACTATGATTGTGATGCCAACCGGGGGTTGTTTTTAAAGGGATCTCCCTCAAGTACATGGTCTACCAAGGAAAGAAGGTGGTAGGCACACATGACTATACCAGCTGGGGCAGCAACTAAGGGAGGACAGTGGAGTCCAGCCAGGGTGAGGCCCAGCCTGTGACCTGGGAATCTTACTTGGAGGGTTCCAGGAGGGAGTCCCCAGAGATCAAAAGGTTCCTATACAAGAATAAGTCGGCATCAACTCCCACCCCAACAACCTCTTGAGCACATGCAACCATCTTAACAAACATGCCCGTTGGGGAAAATTTTTCTTCTGCCCCCTCTCTTGCTTTGCCTGAGCCTTCTTGCAGGGCAAGCAGCCAACCAAAGGCAGGCTCAGGCCCATGAGGACATGAAGGCAGGGGTGTTTTTACTTTAAGTCAAGTTCTAACTTTTGATCATAACACAATAATGGATGTTTTAAATTATAAATTAGATCATGTTTGTGATTTGAAGTGATTGTAGGACTATTATCTAAATATAACTTGTGAAGTCATAGGCTGGCCCAGGACGTCATCCAAACAGGGAAAGGAATAGCCCCACTGAGCAAGATTAAAAGGAGAGGGAAGACAAAAATATGATGATTTTGTAATTATATCCATGGCCTCTAAGATAGGTAAAGAATCTCGAATATAGTATGTTCTCCAAGCTATTAGTATTCTTTTTTCTTTGTTTTGCAGACCTATTTTCTTAATCTGAACAAGAGAAACTCTGAATGCAGAAGAGTATTAAGAAAATCTAAAATATTTAAAATCTTTCACCCAATAGAATAAGCCATCAAGTTTCTGCTTGATTACTTCCAGGAGTAAGGAACTCACTAGCTTATTAAACTGCCTGTTGGAAATCTACAGATGTTAGAAAGTCCATTCTTCTTCCAGAAGAAAATACATATTCATATAATTTCTATCCATGTGTTCATGTTTTATCTGCTGGAGGAATACAGATCATATTTAGCTGAAATTCTGTGGGATTTCTTCTCTCATCTACATAATATTAGAAGACAGCTATGTCTTCTTTTAGACTCTATTTTCAGCCTAAATGTTACTGTTTCCTCCAACTATTTTTCATATAATGTAGCATACTGATCATTTTTGATCCTCATTTGCAGGTTTTCTGGTTTGTTGATGTCCCTCCTCCGAACTGAGCATGAGGCCCAGATGTAACATGAGCGCAGAGATAATTTGGCAGTCATATAACATTCATGGTAGGTTTGTGGTCAACTCCAACCCATCAGGTTATTTTCACAGGAAATTCCTCCCCAAGTCAGGTCTTCCTCATCCTGTATGTATATAGTTGGCTATTAAAAAGTAAAGAAAGGGGCACCGGGTGGCTCAGTCGGTTAAACGTCTGCCTTCAACTCAGGTCATGATCCCAGGGTCCTGGGATTGAGCCCCACATCCAGATCCCTGCTTGGTGGGGAGGCTGCTTCTCCCTCTCCCTCTGCCTGCCACTCCCCCTGCTTGTGCTCTCTCTCACTCTCTGTGTCAAATAAAATCTTTAAAAAAAAGTAACGAAAAAATGTACCTTTGTTATACTTCATTTTGTCAGTTTACCATAGTGTTTCAGACTTTCACAAATATTTGGGATCTTTCTGATTCAGATGGACTTTTTAGAAATTATTTTTTCTCTATCCTGGCTTGACTATTTGACATTTTGTAAGCATTCTTTCAAATCTCCATGTAAGCCACTGATAAAGAACTGAAGAGGACAATTATTTTTCAATGGACATGCTTGGATATGCAGATCCTTGTGTGTACTGAGTTTCACCAAGGCATATACTCTGAATTACTGGAATTACTGCATGATAAAAGCATCTTCATTTTTATTAGGTATTGATAAATTGCACTTTCTTCAGAGAAGTTAAATACAAACAATTTGGTTACAGTTAGATCTCATTATATGAGGCAGTTGCTGTTTGGGAAATCACTGTTTACACCGAGTATGTGTGAAACCAGCCATGGAATGCATATGGCATGACACCCAGTGTCTAGGGCTGAGCGAGCAAACTGCAAGGTCCAGATTCTTATGACAGCAGAATGTCATCACGCTGGCTTGTAACATGATTTGGGTTCTGGTCTGACCTTGTTTCTGCAACACATTCTAAGCCAGTTTTCTGGTGCTTTTATGAGCTAAGCTTTATTCTTTCAACAAACTCCATTTCTCCTTAAGTATAAGGCCAGAATTATTTTCTGTTGCATACAGTTAAGAGAATATCATAACTATTTTCCCACTGCTACTTAAATGATCATTTCCATTTTTTCCCAACAGTTTCAGAGCAAGATTTCTCACTTATGTTAATATGCATGTTCATAGAAGTTTAGTCTTTCCTGTAGCCTGAGTAACTGCTATCAGAAATGAGATTCACTTTGTTCCTTTTTCTTTGAATGTCCATGCTGCTTCTTCATCTAGGAAATTCATCAGTTCTGAAGAATGTGGTTTCACAGTCTTTCCACGCTCTATATATTTTTTTCCTTTTTACTCTATGCCTTCACTTAGGTTTTGTTTCCACGCTTATTTCTCACACAGGCAAAACAAAAACAAAACCAAAATAAACCCCAGAAATAAATATATCAATGCAGTCCTAAAATTAGCAAATTTAGCAATGATCAATACTTGAAGGAGAGGGCTGCATGTGGATGAAAAATACACTAGTTATTTTTCCTGTTGGAAGTTTACATTATCAGCACCATGTATACATGATAAGTCAAAAAAAATTAAATAGTAAGAATTCATGTTATGTTGTCCTGCTGGTGTTAAGCGTCTTTCTGGTTGTTTTAGTTTGCTTTGTATATTTATATTCTAATCCATTGATTGCATCTTGTAATGTTTCTCAAAGGACAATTTTATTTCTTTTACTTACTAGTTCTTAAGGAAAGGAATGCCATTTTTGGTACACAGCTGCATTTGAGTAGGAGTATTTCACACAGACTTTTAAAAAATGGCTGAGTTAGGAGTCTCTAAAAGTTCTGGTCACCAATTCCAATATGTGTATGTGGGGTCCACACCACCAAGCCATTCTCCAGTATGAGAGAGGTGGGATCTTACAACTCAACTCAATTCTGACCCTATCCGTCTGAGATAGTGTCAGATCCCATAGGTATGGGCTGTCTCACATGATGACCCCGCCCCAGTTAGACACCAGTTGCAAGCCTAGATTGTCACCTGTGCTTCTGACCCACTAGCTATAAATTAGAGGTTCCCCTCCTTAGGCTGGAGTAATTTGCTAAAGCTGGCTCACAAAACTCAGAGAAACATTTTACTTACTAGATTACCAGTTTACTATAAAAGTATATAATTCAGGAACAGCCGGATGAAAGAGATGCAAAGGGCAAGGAATGGGCGATGGGCGTGGAGTTTCCATGCCCAATCCAGGTGTTACTCTTCCAAATCTCCACGTGTTCACCAACCTGGTAGCCCTCCAAACCTACTCCTGGGTTTTTATGGAGGCTTCTTTACATAGGCATAATTAATCTTAAGTCACTGGCTATTGATGACTGATTCAACCTCCAGCACCTTTCTCCTCCCCGGAGGTCAGGGGGTATGACTGAAAGTTCTAATTCTCTTGGTTTGTTACCCTGGCAAGTAGCCACCACAGCCCACTCCCCACCCTTAGATGCTTTCCAGAAATTACATCATTAACATAAACTCAGGTGAGGTTGAAAGGTGTTTGTTAGAAATATCGAGACACCATTATCACTCTTATCACTTAGGAAACTCCAAGGGTTTAGGAGCTCTGTGCCAGAAATAGGGATGAAGACCAAATATATATTTAATCACGATGTCACACTCTCATTGGTTTCTAATAACTTATACCTGAAAAGACTGTATCTCATTAAGCTATCAAATAAAAAAGAAAAGTACCTCTGAGTAGAGCCCCTGGTCTCTGCAACCTGAAAAGGCTTCTGAGAAAAGTATGTAATCAGGATCTCTGAGGGTTAAGCCTCTGGCATCTGTAGTTTTTAATAAGCTCCTAAGTCCTTTCAAGTGCACAACCTCATTGAGCATTAGTGACCTAGCAGAAGGCTGGTAACACTGTAGTGGACTTACTCGTGTTTCCAGCCTGGGGTCCCTTCTCCCTTCTGGTGCAGCCATCTCGATTTTCTTCCCGGAAGACACTGCGCTCCACTCCCAGCCGATAGCTCAAAGGTGGCTGGCCCCAGGCTGTCTGCTCCAGGGAAAGAGAAGTAACCTGGGCCATAGTAACCAATCCATAGTGATTGGTTCAGGGACCTGATCCAAGCTAGTCCAGCAAGGCTCATTTATTCACTTTTGTGGGGTAAGAGAAGCCTTCTTCCCCCTGGGATTTTACTAGAATCATGCACTAGCCTTGACTAAGATCAGCTGGTGACAGAATCACTACGTCAGCCTGTGAGGGTGGGGGCACTTAAAGGATGCTGACCCAAGAATATGGTCAATTCAGAGGAAAACAAAAACAAGAATGGGTAAAAAGGAGAGCAGAAGAGGAAGGGAGGGATTGAGAGCCTAATATTATTTAAGTCCCAGAATCCATCTGTACCTAATTAGATTAACCCCGGGACTTTTCAGAGCCATAATGTATTTTAGTCTGCTCAGGCTGCCATAACAAACGCCATACACTGGGGAGCTTAAGCAACAGGAATTTATTTCTTAAGCTAATGGAGGCTGGAAGTCCAAGATCAAGGTTCCAGTGAGGCCAGTTTCATTCTGAGGCCTCTTCTCTTGACTTGCAGGCAGCTGTCACCCTGCTCACAGAGCCTCCCTTTTGCGGGTCCCCAGGAAGGGAGAGAAAGGTGGGGGTGGGGGGGTCAGTCAGGTTGTTATTATAAGGCACTAATCCTATTGTGTCAGGGCCCCACCTTTATGAGCTTATTTAACCTTAATTATCTCATTGGCCCTTTCTCCACATATAGTCCCACTGGGGGTTAGGGTTTAACATATGAACAACACAGTCCATACCATGACTCAAGAAAGTCTCCTCCTTTTCCCCCCCAAAGGCAATGGGTTGGGTTTTCAGTCACTTAATATGACAGAGTTCTATAGCCACTGCTGTTGACTTCAGCACCCAGCCCACTCTATTTCTGTCCTGATCTGTTAGTCTGACTTCCAAAGCAGACCACTGCAGTGGGCAACAATGCCTTTGGGACAAAAAAGGCCATCTAGTGAGATGGTTCCAAAAAAAGTCTGGAGTCGGCCTGCATGGGTTTCAATTCCAGCTGTCATTTGTGTAACTTTCCTCTGTCTGAATGTACTCATCTGTAAATGGTATGGACAAAAGTCCCTACTCCTGGAGTTATGAAGATTCAATATATGAACATTCAGAGAATACTTAGAATAGTGACAGGCACTGTGCTACAACAATGTTTGCTAAATACACAAAAAGACCTGCATTAGATCTCTGCCTGTGCATTTACCAGTGTGTGACTGCATGTTACCCAATTTCTTGGAGTTTCCTTTCTCTAAGGAGGAAAAAGATGAACTGCCTTCTTTGGGTAACAGCATGTGTACACTTACTAGTGCAGGTCCTGACATAGTAAACAACAGATGTGTGAACAAATGGATAAACTGCAATTAGAGTAAGAAGTTTCCCTTTTAGTCTTGAAATTTTCACTTTCCACTTGAGCATATTTAATTTTGAACCACTTCATAGATCTATTAGATTCATCTATTTTTCTCTCTTTACTTAAGAAAGCATCAGTTATCTAACGCTCAGATGTAATTACACAGAAATGACAGTTGTATCCAAATGAAGCAGAATAATTTAGATAAGCATTTGGTAATGGTACTCTCCACAATTCTTAGAAAATCTGATGCTGAAAAAACTAGTGCAAAGTGGAAGTCTAAGGGAAGCTATGTAATTAGTAACTATTTAGGTGGATTACTTTTCTAAGAAACTTTCGGTAATGAAGCAAACCATTAGGCTGCCTATTAAAATTATACTCTGTGTATTGAAAATAAAGACCAGAAAACCAGAATGGATTGCCTCTTTCTGACTTGTTTAGTACGGCTTATTCAACGTCAGAGTTCTACCTGACTTTAAATGAGATTTATATAATGGAATTCCATTGCAAAGATTCTCTTGAACCACTGACTTGAATTGAGGAAAAAAGATGATAACTGTGTGATTTTGCAGGCAGATTCACATTATAAATTACATTTTCTCCACTTCGCCAGAGTTGGTGAGTCTCAGAAGCAGACCGCTTTTTCTTATCAGGGAAATCCGGATTCTTGTCCCAAATAGACTATGAAGGTTATTAGAAACTTTGTTTCCAATTTACACCTTAAAATTTTTCTATTTTAAAATTATTCCTATAAAAAGTCAAACAATAAAGATATGTTTCAAGAAGAAGTTAGTCTTTCATCCTCCACTTCCCCCTCCAGTCTTATCTGCCTGAGGTAACCAATGTCATCAGTGTATTTCCTTTTTTAATGAAAATTGAATCATATTGGTAATGTGATGAACCTCTCTCCTCCAGGGCAGTACAGGTATAATATTTCAAGTAAGTGTGCACCGGAACTTATTCACCAGGCCATTTGTTTTCAGATTTTATTTTTTTTGTCACCACAAATAATGTGTCAGAAAATATGTACATGTTCTTATGTTGACAAAACACGAAATGAGATTTCTCTAATTTGCAGTTATTCTAGGGTAATTTCAAGGTGCTACCACATCCTTACAACATAGTAAAAGAAAATGATGACCTTTGTTGACAGAAGACATTGATAATAAAGATAAAAGAATATAAAGAATAAATTTAAGTAATTTATGGCACAAGTGATCCCATTCACTTTTGCAATGTGGTACTTGTAATACTCAACCTTTATAAATTATTTCTAGAACTCCGAAGAAGGGCATTAAGTCTCCATACCCATATGAAGGCCTTCGGTAGTTTGTCAAAGTGTGGTTCCTCAAGCATGTTCACAGCAAAGATTTCATTGCCCATCACCCAGAGATTTTTACTTAGTGGGTTTGGAGTCTGGCTCAGGTAGCTTTACTTTTCAATGAAAAATCCCCAGGTGGAATTCCCAGGTGAAATCACTGGGGTTTGCAAGCTTTGGACTAGACCAGGGGTCAGCCAAGTTCAGTCACCCACCTGTTTTTTATGGCCTGTGAGCTAAGAAAGTTTTTTACATTTTTAAAAAATGATTAAAAAAAATCAAAAGAAGTATATTTCATATGTAAAAATTATACACAATTCAAATTTCAGTGTCTATAAAAATAGTGTTATTGGAATACAGCCACACCCATTCATTCCATATCATCTATGGCTGCTTTGGTGCTACAACAGTGGGGTCTCATAGTTGCCATGGAAACCATATGGCAATAGCCAAAATATTTACAATCTGTTCCCTGAGAGAAAAAGTTGTGCCAGCTCCTGGACTAGATGATCTCTAAGGTCCCTGCCATTTCTGAATGTATTCTATTCACTGTAGTTATCTACCTCCTTTAATATGCAAATACCCTGGAGCTGGTGCAAACCCATGGAGGCACAAAGCGTGTGTGAAGGCCAGACACCATGATGAGTTTCTTTTTCTCAATCACTTAGAAATTAGGAGACTATGTGACCAACATAAAGTAAATTATACATTAGCACAATCAGAAAATGAGAAACAACTACAACAGCTAATATTCCTGTGGTGCATTGTATGTACCAGGCCCTGTTTTCAGTGTTTCCCATACATCGACTCATGGAGTTGTCACAACTCTATGGGCAGGACCTAACTTTATCTACCTTTTACAGTTGAGGAAACTGAGGCATAGAGGAGTTAAGTAACTTGACTGAGAACACATAATTATAAGTAACAGAGTGGGGATTTGAACCGATGCAGTCTAGCTGTGGAGTCTGGGCTTAAAAATCACTAAGCTATTATGGCAAAAGATAAGGTAAAAGAAATTTAAAGGGGAGGAGGAGCAAGATGGCAGGGGAGTAGGAGACCTAAATTTCATCTGGTCCTGGGAATTCAGCTGGATAGGGATCAAACCATTCTGAACACCTACGAACTCAACAGGAGATAGAAGAAAAGAATAGCAGCAACTCTCTAAACAAAAAAGCAACCACTTTCTGGAAGGTAGGACGTGCGAAGAAGTGAATCCGAGGAGATATTCGGCAGGGGAGGGGGCCTCCATCGGCCGCTTCTGGCGAGTGACAGAGCCGCAGAGCACAAAATCGGAACTTTTAGAAGTCGGCTCCACTGAGGGACGTCACTCTAGTGGCTAAGCAGGGGTGGAACCCTCGTGGGACAGTGTGGTCTCAGGACCCTTGGGGTCACAGGAAGATCGGGGGTGCCTGAGTGCAGCAGAGCTCCCAGGTATCGGAGCGGGGAAGCTGGCTGCAGAGACGGAGGCGAGGCGCGGGCTCTCAGCTCCGGGTTGCCATAAACCATGATCCGCGGCACAGTCGGGCCACTGCTCCTCCAGCAGGGTCCAACAAGCGGCACATTCGGGGACACTCCCCTTCCTCCCCTAGGAGGAGTGGCGCAGGAGCACACTGCAGGAATCGGCTGGGTTTGGAGACTCCAAGTGTGCCAGAGATAGAAACGCTCGGTTCACAGGCCGGGTGAGCATGGAGTGCGGCCGGAAACCGGGGAGCCAGGAGTGATTGACTGCTTTTCTCTGGGGGTGCACTGAGGAGTGGGGCCCCGAGTTCTCAGCTCCTCCAGGACAGAGATTGGAGGCCACCATTTTCACTCTTGTCCTCCAAAATGTATGGAGAGCTTTCAGGGAACAAAAGCTCCCAAGCAAACCCGAGCAGATTACTTAGCCCAGGCAAGGGCAGGGCAATTCCGCCTCAATTCCGCCTCTGGCAAAGACATTTGGGAACCACGACAACAGGCCCCTCCCCCAGAAGATCAGCACAAACAGCCAGCCAAGACCAAGTTTACTGATCAATGAGAACCGCAGAACTCCAGCGCTAGGGGAATACTGCACATAGAATTCATGGCTTTTTTCCCATAATTCTTTAGTCTTTCAAAGTTTCAAATTTTTTAATTTTCTTTTTTTCTTTTTCTATTTTTTAAATTTT
Source organism: Callorhinus ursinus (assembly GCF_003265705.2). Lineage (NCBI taxonomy): Eukaryota > Metazoa > Chordata > Mammalia > Carnivora > Otariidae > Callorhinus > Callorhinus ursinus. The sequence continues at coordinate 24,673,072 of NW_027397076.1, forward strand.
TCTTTTTCCCTTTTTCAACCAACACCATATCAATCCCTTTTTTTAAAATCTTTTTTTTTCATTTTTAGAGTCATATTCTATTCCTTCATTGTAGTTAACCTTATTTTTGGTATATATATATATAGTTTGTTCTCTCTTTAAAATTTTGGGATACAGTTTCTTCTATTAAACCAAAATATACCCTAAATCTCTAGTGTATGGCTTTGTTCTAGTCTCCTGCCTGATCACATTCTCTCTCTCCTTTTTTAAAAATTCCTCTTCTTTTTTCAACCAACTTCTTATCAATTCCTTTTATAAAATCTTTTATAATTTTCATCTTTACAGTCATATTCCATCCCTTCATCATATTTACCCTTATTTTTGTACATACATAAATTTTTCTTTCTTTAAAATTTTGGGAGGCACTTTCTTCTAACAGACCAAAATATGCCCAAAATCTAGTATGTGGCACTGATCTATGCACCAGCCTGATCATAACTGATCATATTCTTTTTTTTTATCTTTTTCTTTTTCTTTTTTCTTTCTTTCCCTTTCTTTTCCCCTGGTTTCAGGTCTCTTCTGAGTTCTTTAGTGCATATTTTTCTGGGGTTGTTGTTACCCTGTTAGCATTTTGTTCTCTCATTCATCTATTATCCTCTGGACAAAATGACAAGATGGAAAAAATCACCTCAAAAAAAAAGAACAAGAGGCAGTACTGACTGCCAGGGACCTAATCAATATGGACGTTAGTAAGATGTCGGAACTAGAGTTCAGAATGACGATTTTAAAGATACTAGCTGGGCTTGAAAAAAGCATGGAAGATATTAGAGAAACCCTCTCTGGAGAAATAAAAGAACTAAAATCTAACCAAGTAGAAATCAAAAAGGCTATTAATGAGGTGCAATCAAAAATGGAAGCTCTAACTGCTAGGATAAATAAGGCAGAAGAGAGAATTAGTCATATAGAAGACCAAATGATGGAAAATAAAGAAGCTGAGAAAAAGACAGATAAAAAACTACTGGATCATGAGGGCAGAATTCGAGAGATAAGTGATACCATAAGACAAAACAATATTAGAATAATTAGGATCCCAGAAGAGGAAGAAAGAGAGAGGGGGCAGAAGGTATACTGGAGCAAATTATAGCAGAGAACTTCCCTAATTTGGGGAAGGAAATAGGCATCAAAATCCAGGAGGCACAGAGAACCCCCCTCAAAATCAATAAAAATAGGTCAACACCCTGACATCTAATAGTAAAACTTACAAGTCTCAGAGACAAAGAGAAAATCCTGAAAGCAGCTTGGGACAAGAGGTCTGTAACCTACAATGGTAGAAACATTAGATTGGCAACAGACCTATCCACAGAGACCTGGCAGGCCAGAAAGGACTGGCATGATATATTTAGAGCACTGAATGAGAAAAATATGCAGCCAAGAATACTATATCCAGCTAGGCTGTCATTGAAAAAAGAAGGAGAGATAAAAAGCTTTCAGGACAAACAAAAACTAAAGAAATTTGCAAACACAAAACCAGCCCTACCAGAAATATTGAAAGGGGTCCTCTAAGCAAAGAAAGAGCCTAAAAGTAACATAGACCAGGAAGGAACACAGACAATATACAGTAACAGTCACCTTACAGGCAATACAGTGGCACTAAGTTCATATCTTTCAATAGTTACCCTGAATGTAAATGGGATAAATGCCCCAATCAAAAGACACAGGCTATCAGATTGGATAAAAAAACAAGACCCATTGATATGCTGTCTGTAAGAGACTCACTTTAGACCCAAAGACACCTCCAGATTGAAAGTGAGGGGGTGGAAAACCATTTACCATGTTAATGGACATCAAAAGAAAGCTGGGGTGGCAATCCTTATATCAGACAAATTCGATTTTAAACCAAAGACTATAATAAGAGATGAAGAAGAGCACTATATCATACTTAAAGGGTCCTATCCAACAAGAAGATCTAACAGTTGTAAATATCTATGCCCCTAACATGGGAGCAGTCCATAATATAAACCAATTAATAACAAAAGCAAAAAAACACATCAACAACAATACAATAATAGTGGGGGACTTTAACACCCCCCCTCACTGAAATGGACAGATCATCTAAGCAAAAGACCAACAAGGAAATACAGACTTTAAATGACACACTGGAACAAATGGACTTCACACATATATTCAGAACATTCCATCCCAAAGTAACAGAACACACATTCTTCTCTAGTGCCCATGGAACATTCTCCAGAATAGATCGCATCTTAGGTCACAAATCAGGTCTCAACTGGTATCAAAAGACTGGGATCATTCCCTGCATATTTTCAGACCACAATGCTTTGAAATTAGAACTCAATCACAAGAGGAAAGTCGGAAAGAACTCAAATACATGGAAGCTAAAGAGCATCCTACTAAAGAGTGAATGGGTCAACCAGGAAATTAAAGAAGAATTTAAAAAATTCATGGAAACTAATGAAAATGAAAACACAGCTGTTCAATATCTTGGGATGCAGCAAAGGCAGTACTAAGAGGAAAGTATATAGCAATACGAGCCTTCCTCAAGAAACAAGAAAGGTCTCAAATACACAACCTAACCCTACACCTAAAGGAGCTGGAGAAAGAACAGCAAATAAAGCCTAAACCCAGCAGGAGAAGAGAAAAAATAAAGATCAGAGCAGAAATCAATGAAATAGAAACCAAAAGAACAGGAGAATGGATCAACGAAACTAGGAGCTGGTTCTTTGAAAGAATTAACAACATTGATAAACCGCTGACCAGACTTATAAAAAGAAAACAAATGACCCAAATAAATAAAATCATGAATGAAAGAGGAGAGATCACAACCAACACCAAAGAAGACAAAAAAATTATAAGAACATATTATGAGCAACTATATGCCAGCAAATTAGATACTCTGGAAGAAATGGATGCATTCCTAGAGATGTATAAACTACCAAAACTGAACCAGGAAGAAATAGAAAACCTGAACAGACCTATAACCACTAAGGAAATTGAAGCAGTCATCAAAAATCTCCCAACAAATAAGAGCCCAGGGCCAGATGGCTTCCTAAGGGAAGTCTGCCAAACATTTAAAGAAGAATTAATACCTATTCTTCTGAAACTGATCCAAAAAATAGAAATGGAAGGAAAACTTCCAAACTCGTTTTATGAGGCCACCATTACCTTGATGCCCAAACAAGACAAAGACCCCATCAAAAAGGAGAATTACAGACCAATATCCTCGATGAACATGGATGCAAAAATTCTCACCAAAATACTAGCCAATAGGTTTCAACAGTACATTAAAAGGATTATTCACCACGACCAAGTGGGATTTATCCCTGGGCTGCAAGGCTGGTTCAACACCTGCAAATCAATGTGATACAATACATTAATAAAAGAAAGAACAAGAACCATATGATCCTCTCAATAAATGCAGAAAAAGCATTTGACAAAGTACAGCATCCTTTCTTGATCAAAACTCTTCAGAGTATAGGGATAGAGGGTACATACCTCAATATCCTAAAAGCCATCTATGAAAAACCCACAGTGAATATCATTCTCAATGGGGAAAAACTGAAGGCTTACCCCCTAAGGTCAGGGACATGGCAGGGATGTCCACTATCACCACTGCTATTCAACATAGTATTCGAAGTCCTAGCCACAGCAATCAGACAACAAAAAGAAATCAAAGGCATCCAAATCGGCAAAGAAGAAGTCAAACTCTCACTCTTTGCAGATGATATGATACTTTGTGTGGAAAACCCAAAGACTCTACCCCAAAAATGCTAGAACTCATACAGGAATTCAGTGAAGTGGCAGGATATAAAATCAATGCACAGAAATCAGTAGCATTCCTATACACCAACAACAAGACAGAAGAAAGAGAAATTAAGGAGTTGATCCCATTTACAATTGCATCCAAAACCATAAGATACCTAGGAATAAATCTAACCAAAGAGGCTAAGAATCTGTACTCAGAAAACTGTAAAACACTCATGAAAGAAATTGAGGAAGACACAAAGAAATGGAAAAACGTTCCATGCTCATGGATTGGAAGAACAAATATTGTGAAGATGTCAATACTACCTAGAGCAATCGATACATTTAATGCAATCCCTATCAAAATACCATCCACTTTTTTCAAAGAAATGGAACAAATAATCTTAAAATTTGTATGGAACTAGAAAAGACCCCAAATAGCCAGAGGAATGTTGAAAAAGAAAAGCAAAGCTGGCGGCATCACAATTCCGGACTTCCAGCTCTATTACAAAGCTGTCATCATCAAGACAGTATGGTACTGGCACAAAAACAGACACATAGATCAATGGAACAGAAGAGAGAGCCCAGAAATGGACCCTCAATTCTATGGTCAACTAATCTTCGACAAAGCAGGGAATGGAAAAAAATCAGTCTCTTCAACAAATGGTGTTGGGAAAATTGGACAGCCACATGCAGAAGAATGAAACTGGACCATCTTACACCACACACAAAAATAGACTCAAAATGGTTGAAAGACCTAAATGTGAGATAGGAGTCCATCAAAATCCTAAAGGAGAACACAGGCAGCAACCTCTTCCACCTCAGCCACAGCAACTTCTTCCTAAAAACATCGCCAAAGGCAAGGGAAGCAAGGGCAAAAATGAACTATTGGGACTTCATCAAGATAAAAAGCTTTTGCACAGCAAAAGAAACAGTCAACAAAACCAAAAGACAACTGACAGAATGGGAGAAGATATTTGCAAATGACATATCAGATAAAGGACTAGTATCCAAAATCTATAAAGAACTTATCAAACTCAATACCCAAAGAACAAATAATCCAATCAAGAATTGAGCAGAAGACATGAACGGACATTTTTCCAAAGAAGACATCCAAAAGGCCAACAGACACATGAAAAAGTGCTCAACATCGCTTGGCATCAGGGAAATCCAAATCAAAACCTCAACGAGATACCACCTCACACCAGTCAAAATTGGTAAAATTAACAAGTCAGGAAATGACAGATGTTGACGGGGATGCAGAGAGAGGCGAACCCTCGTAGACTGTTGGTGGGAATGAAAGCTGGTGCAGCCACTCTGGAAAACAGTATGGAGGTTCCTCAAAAAGTTGAAAATAGAGCTACCCTATGACCCAGCAATCGCACTACTGGGTATTTACCCCAAAGATACAAATGTAGGGATCTGAAGGGGTACATGCACCCTGATGTTTATAGCAGCAATGTCCACAATATCCAAACTATGGAAGGAACCAAGATGTCCATCGACAGATGAATGGATAAAGAAGATGTGGTATATATATATATACAATCAAATATTATGCAGCCATCAAAAGGAATGAAATCTTGCCATTTGCAATGACGTGGATGGAACTGGAGGGTATTATGCTGAGCGAAATAAGTCAATCAGAGAAAGACATGTATCATATGGCCTCACTGATATGAGGAATTCTTAATCTCAGGAAACAAACTGAGGGTTGTTAGAGTGGTGGGGGGTGGGAGGGCTGGGGTGGCTGGGTGATAGACCCTGGGGAGGGTATGTGCTATGGTGAGCATTGTGAATTGTGTAAGACTGTTGAATCACAGACCTGTACCTCTGAAACAAATAATACATTATATGTTAAGGAAAAAAAAAGAAGATAGTAGGAAGGGAGAAATGAAGGGGGGGAAACCGGTGGGGAAGACGAACCATGAGACTACGGACTCTGAGAAACAAACTGAGGGTTCTAGAGGGGAGGAGGGTGGGGGGATGGGTTAGCCTGGTGATGGGTATTAAAGAGGGCACGTACTGCATGGAGCACTGGGTGTTATATGCAAACAATGAATCATGGAACACTACATCAAAAACTAATGATGTAATGTATGGTGATTAACATAACACAATAAAATAAAATTAAAATAAAATAAAATAAAATAAAATAAAATAAATAAAAAAGAAATTTAAAGGTAAAAATCACTATGTTTGGACTCTGATCTTAACTCCAATTTGAAAGTCAATGGAGTGAATACTATCCTCAGATGAATATTCTGCCACCTCAGAGTCATGGGGTCTAATATCCTCGGGGCCCATTAGAAACCTCACTGAAAGAGGAACACTGCCTTCTCAAACTCAGTTCCTTTTTCTACTTTGAATAACACCGTGGAAACAGATCCTTTTTATCAAAGGAAAACTTCATCATAAGCTGTGATGGTAACTGGTAGTTGCAGGGCAAGGAAACCATCTTGTGTGGTGGGGATTGCATTCAGCCAGAGAGGGCATGCCCCATTGAAAAAGGGCCCGCTTTTCATCTCTAGCTTATTATTATTTTTTAAAGATTTTATTTATTTATTTATTTGACAGAGAGAGACATAGTGAGAGCAGGAACACAAGCGGGGGGGTGGGAGAGGAAGAAGCAGGCTTCCTGCAGAGCAGGGAGCCTGATGTGGGACTCGATCGCAGGACCCTGGAATCATGACCTGAGCTGAAGGCAGACGCTCAACGACTGAGCCACCCAATCTCTAGCTTATTATTGACATGTAGACATGAGAGCAATTCAAATTTTTATAGTGTAATTTCCCACTATTTGAAAGTTCAACAATTAACCCAAATATTAAAAACAAATAAAACCCACTGTCTGGGCCAAACAAAATAAGACTTCAAACCACAAGTGTGTGACCCATACTTAAGCAATTTTCCCTTTAGGCTAAATCATCTTAATTCCAAACTTTTCCAAATGGATCTCTAGATCCAGAACTTTAATGAGAATCATGGCTGTACCCTTGAACTGTGTCAAGCTTTGCAGTCATCTGTAGTTGATAGGAGTTACAAATTTAACTTTTAGAAGTTGAAGTCCTACCTGGCAGATAGTTACGCTATGTGCAAGCCTAATGCCCTCCTCATGCACGTCCTGAGAAATGTCTGCTTTATATTATAGTAGGCAATCTCTACCCAGACCGGCTCCATTGATAAGTGTTTTTCCTTAATGGAAAAGTGTATTTTCATAGCTTTTCTAGGAATATCTTGATGTCTTTTAATGGAACCATAATCCATTCCCTTATTTAATCTTCAATCACACAATACTTATTTCACTGAATATAATGGCTTATGCACATTCTCTAATGGCCCCTAAATAAAAGACTTTTTTTTTAAATTTGAAAGTGCTTCAGAGTATATATACAATGAGGAAAAGAACAGAACAGAAAAATTCCAGTTATTTAGTTGAAGTGAAAAAAAATAATGTTCAGAGTACTGAAACTTGAGTGATAAATCACTGTAATAAAATAATTAAAAAAGATTTGTCATTCTGACAATCTGAAATAGTATTTAAATTATTCAGACATTTTACTAAAAATCTACTTAAAGAACTTTCAGATCCTATAGGAAACAGTTTTTTATAAAACAATATTTTAAAATATTTTACATGAGAATCTATTCAGAAAATGTCTTAAATGGAATTTGAAAATCAATCAAAATTTATTGCTCAAATTTGACTTTTATGTGTTCTGGTTGGAGTTCATGGACTCTGCACAAAGTAAGCATTATTTTGAATATTTCAAATATTTTCAGTTAGTTTAATATATAGTGTCATAAATAAAGGACAAGTTGTTTTCAGAGGCCTGCCCAGGAGTTTGGAGTGTGAAAAACATGGCACTTTGGCACTCAAAAAAATTCTCAAATGAAAATTAAATAATTATATAGAAGGACAAATGGGACGCTGAATTCTTAAATGTGGAACTTTATGAAACATCAATTAAAACAAAATCACAAAACCCTAAAAACAATGTGGTATCCTGGATTTGCTCATACAACAGAAAAAAGACATTTGTGGAAAACTGTTAAAATATGAATAAAGCCTGGAGTTAATAGTAATGTACCAATTCTTGGTTTTGACAAATGCACCATGGGACTGTAAGATGTTAACACTAGAGGAAACTGGGTGATAGGTATATGGGAATTCTATTTTTGGAACTTTTTTGTAAATCTAAAATTATTCCAAAATAAAGAATGTCATTTAAAAAATCAAAGGACAATCGATGTATTGACCTGTGCCCTTAAAGCGTCCAACAGAATAGAGTAGGCTGACAAAATTCACATGCAGCTAAGTGCCATTTGTGTATGTATGTGTGGGTGGTGTGTGTATATGAAGTGGTTAGGTGGGAGATGTGTGAAAACAGTTAACACACGTCAATCTTTTCCTTTGAGCCCTGCTGCTTAAAGTTTAAAAGGACATAAATGAGGGTGGAAAGTGAGTTCCTAAACATTTTATTCATAAAAGAAATATTAATAAAATATATTAGTAAATAAAAAATATATTTAAACTTTAGAAATTTGTCACCGTGTCACAAAAGATAGGTCATCATAACTGGACAACTTTCAAATTTTGCTTTTTTCTGTGCGCTTTTGATTTTTTAAAACAGTTTTGTGTCTTTTTGTGGTATCTTCAAATATATACTCATGGAAATGATTATGCTTTGTTTTCAAATTCTATAAAGCACAACTTTATACTCACTTCTGTCCCCTCACCAGAAAGACTACATTGTGATAGGTTTCTCTTTTGCTGTATGGAACAGAGACATTAATGAGGTGGATGAAACATGTCAGCATGCTGAATTTAATAGGTCTGCTTTCAGGCAGGATATAGTAGGTCATGGCAAGCCAACACATTCACAGCAAAACCAAAAAGGGTAAGAACTACAAAACACATATTTTTAATGATATCAGAGAGTAAAGAAATAGCATAAACAAAAATTCCAGAGAAAGGAGAACCACGTTCTGAAATAGGCGGGCAATTGTTGGCCATCATTTTGCTTAGGGTTTAAGAATTAATCTTGACTGAGGCAGAGAGCTTCCACTGGGGAAAAAGAGATCCCAGCAGATCTTTTAGCCTTCTTCTGGGCTACAGGAATCAAAAGGAAACGTGAAGGGTCTCAGTGATAGATGATAATGGCGGGACATCTGAAACGCAAGTAGAGTCTGAACTTGTGCCAGATGACATTTTGACATGGTTGAGATCTCAAGAATCAGGATTAGGACACACGGATCCAACTGACACAGGTTCTGTACAGAAACAAAGGGTGGAGTAGATTCAAGGCACCAATTACTCCTACCTCCCCACCTGCTGTGATCGCGGCAGCCAACTGTGTCTCCTTTCCACCTCAGTACAAGCACCAATTCCTGCGTCAAAGGTTCCAGCGAATGGAAACCGCCAAAGGAGCAACCTCAGGTTCAGCAGTGATGGTACTGTGTGAGTGAAGAGGGCGAGGCTCCTTCCTGGAGACCAAAGGAATCTCAGACGGAAGCAGCCCAGGGTGAGCTCATCCATAGATCGACCACTGGATGCTCTGAAGTCGTCCCATGCTCCATGAGGAAAATGTATGCCGGCTGTCAGGATGACTCCACCTCAGATGACACTAAGACCTGATTCCTGTGTGGGGCCTTCAAACTTCTAGATTAAGTAGGTGTAACATTTTTTCTCTCTCTCAGTAAAGATGAATTCAGGATCTGCCTCGAGGGAGCCAGCATCTTTAATTTATACCCAGAGTTGCATTAAAGAGTAACAGCAGCAGCTCGGTGCTGAAAATTGTGCAAAGGTAATAGAAGACCCGAGCTCAGCTAGTGATTCAAAAGTGGAATCATTTCTTGATGGGTTCAGTCACTGTTTTTTGTTTTTTAATTGGTTTTTAAACTCCACTATTCTTGGCTTTATTCCAACATGCATTGTTCTAAGAAGCAATGGAGGGAATGTCAAATTCTAGCTTCTTGGTGCACTTCACTTGCCACCAGAAAAGAACTTAAACCTGAATCAGCAGAAAGATTTGTTCCTGGGCTTGTTAATTATAGCGAAATTGAAGAATTAAAATGCAATGTCATGACCTCAGAAAGTATTTCATTCCCTTTATTTCATCCTCATCTCAATGTATAACCAGCCATATTTCAGTCTGGGGTTTATTTATTGCAACAAAGCAGGTATGTGGCACATGATGTAATCTCTAAACCACTTCAGCTTGGCCCATTTGTCAGTCGAGGCATGTGCTCAATTTAGAATGGCTTCTGCTCATTCAGATCTCTCTCACATGCTCGGTGGTTAAAGAGTTAGATTTATATAAAGTTCTTGACACCGCAATAAAAAAGGCCACATTTATATGAACTGCAAAGTGCAATAAAAGCTCAGAAAACCAAATAAAATCTTGAGGAACACTGCCAATATATGGGAAGACAGTATAGCATCTATTTTTATTTTAATTTGCTTTGCTGATTTGTATACTGAGTTCTCATAAATGGAAAAATTGGTATGTTAAAAAAAACTGTTAAAGTAACATCGCATTGTTTTGTTTAATGAAGGGCTCAATTTGAATTTTGATTACAAACAATAGGAAATTGGGGCCACTTTAGGAGTTAATTAGTCACAAGTTTTTCTGGTCACAAGGAAGCATTTAATTTATACACTTTTATTCTTATAAAAGGCTCTAATAGAGGAAAATAAAACACCAAACATCAATAAACGTTATTTTAGCAAATATAATTTTTAGACGTACTATTAATTCCCATATATAAAACAGATGGCATATAGGAATACCATATATTTAAACATAAATCCATTTAGAAATACTAGCTAGATCTTTTATAGCATCTTTCTCACATGGGTCAACTACAAAGACTGTAAGAAACAGTACTTGCCATATATTACAGATTAATATTAGTTGCAGATAATTTATAATTTTTAGAATCAAGTCAATCTTTCACACAAGTTTAGGTTCCTCTGTTACTTCCTTTCATAACATCCTGTTCATCCTTTCATTTTATTTGTTAAATTATAATAATTGATGAATCGTGCAATTTTTGTTAAAGTGCTTTTCCTGTTATGTTCTGAACTCCATAAGGTCTGGGACTATGTTTTCTTGTTCACTACACTTTGCTTAATATGTTGCCCAGTGCTTAAAACATAGATGTACTCAATAAAGGTGTGCTTAATGAATCAAGGACTGAAAGATCTGCACCACGGGTGGGCAAACTATGGCTCAAATCCAGCCTGTTGCCTGCTTTCTACAGCCATCAAGTTAAGAATGTTTACTTTTTTCTTCTGTCTTTAAGTGGATCTATTTTTCAAATGGTTACTTAAGTACCTAAATAGCAGCCTCAGTTTTGCTCATTGGCCCATAAATTCTAAAATATTTACTATTTGGCCCTTCAAGAAAAATGTTTCCTGACCCTGATTTAGACCACCCCTGTCCAAAAGAACTAAGACAATGATGGAAATATTACATATCTGTGCTCTCCAACAGGATAGCCACAAACCACATATGGCTATTGACCACATGAAATTTGTCCAGTGTGATCGAGAAACACAACTTTTCATTTTAAATAATTTAAATAAGCCCATGTGGCTAGCAGCTAGTGTATTAGCAGCAGATCTAGATATACAAAAGAAGAGATATCATGTAAACACAGTAAACACTTACTGGGAGATCAAACATATCTTTGGAAAAAATGAAAAATATTTGAAGTTAGTTTGGCCTTTCTGGCAAAAAATTGAATAAAAAAATAAAATAAATTATCATCAGTTCATTAAAACAACTAACATTATGACAGTAAAAGACCCAAAGGTAAAGATTAATTCATTTAATTTGGCAGTTACACAGAAACTCATTTAAAATAAGTGCTGGTTGGTTCTTCACTTACTATGAATGAAAAAAAATTATTTTGGATAAGGCAGATAATGTTACTGTTCTATTAACAAGTAAATGAAGGACATTGCTTTTATGAAGATTTTGAAGTTTCTCTTTGCTTTATTGAAAGACACATCACTCACAAAGAAATTCTTGAAATACATAGAATGCTATTAAAGCAAAATGTTCTCTAGCACAGTAGGAAAACATTAGAGCACATAAACAAGTAAAAACAGTAATATAATCCAACAGTATCCTCAAACAGCATTGAAATAGGTATTAAAGTGGCCTGAGAAGTAAAGATTCAAACTGCAAAAAGTGAAGTTTAAACACCCACATTCATATGTGATTTCAAGTCTTTAAGTTGAGAAGCGATTATAAGGAAATCTGAAATATGTGCTATTTAGGATTGAAATTGTTTGCTGTTATTTATAACACTTAAAGTAAGTTTAAAAATTTAAAAATTGGAGTATATTTCCTTTTCTTGCTTATACCGTTTCTTACATGTCTATGTATGAAATAATATCTCCCTGAGTAAAACTACTTTGGCTGCTGCCTTTTATTTCAAATGATTTTATCATTAGGGAAAAATTTGAAATCATGGTGGACAAATAATCCCTTAATGCTTTTCCTGGCTAGCAAGTAATTTGTTAAAGCAATCCAATTTCCAAATAGCGTATAAACTCAATAAGACACTGAGCCAATGCATCTGTTCCTCTCTGTAGAGTATGCACAAATGCCTTTCATTTTGGGGGAAAATCCTAAGACTGAATTCTCTGAAAGGACAATTTAGCTCTAGTAACAAAATATCATTTATAATGTCTCTCTGATAAAACTAGAATTTTTTAAAAAGTCAAGTTTTATTCAGATACAATTATTTATATGCAGCAATATTCACCCTTTTTAAGTGTACTGTTTAATGAATTTGACAAACATACAAATCGTGCATTCACCACCCAAATTAACATATGGGACATTTTCATCACCCCAGAAAGTTCCCGTATGCCCCTTTGTAGATGATCCCTTTCTTTACACACAGCCCACTGGCAACCAGTGACCGATCTGTTTTCTGTTTCTACGGTTTTGACTTTTCTAGAATGTCATACAAATGGAATCATACAGAATGTAATCTGTTGTGTCTGTCTTATTTCACTTAGCCACTTAGCATAATGCTTTTGAAATTCATCCATGTTGTTACATGTACATGTAGTCCATTGCTTGTTGTTGAGAAGTATTCCATCATATGAATATATCATAATAATTTTATCCATTTCGCTTGTGATAGACTTTCAGCTACAGGAATAAAGCAACTATTAACATTTGCTGTGTGGACATATGTTTTCATTTCTCTTGGGTAAATATCTATGAGTGGAATTGTTGGGTCATATGGTAAGTATATGTTTAACTTTATAAAAAATCTGCCAAACTGTTCTCCAAAATAACTGTACTATTTGCATTTGCCTGAGCAATCTTCAGAGCTCTCTTTGTTTTATGTGGGCTCTAACAATATTATCAATCCTTCTAATTTTAGTCATTTGAAAGGTTGTGTAGTGGTATCTCCCTGCCTCCTTGTGCTTTTAATTCATATTTTCTTGATTAATGATGAATATTTTTACACATGTTCATTGCCATTTGTATATCTTCCTTGGCGAAATATTTGTTCAAATCTTTTGCCTTTCTTTTTACTGAGGGTTTTTTTTTTTTGTCTATTTTTGTATTCTACATACAAGCTCTTTATCAGGTAGGAGCTTTGCTAATTTTTTTTTTCTTTTACCAATCTGTGGACTGTCTTTTCATTTTCTTAACAGGGCATTTCATTTTCTTTTGAAGGGCAGACATTTTAAATTTGATGAAGTCCAATCTGTGAAATCTTCACTTATGTTTCATGTTTTTGGTGCCTAAGAAATCTTTCCTTAACCAAAGGTCACAAATATTTTTTCCTATGTTGTCTTCTAGCAGTTTTTTACATTCAGGTCAAAGATCCATTTCAAGTAACCTGTATGTGATATGTGGTAAAAGTTAAGCTTTTTTGGTTTTTCATTTTGATATGCAGTTGTTTGCAAAACTTGTTGAAAAAAGTATTTAAACCCACTGAATTGCTTTGGCAGCTTTGTCAAAAGCCAACTGACTGAACAGGTGTGGGCTGATTTCTGAGCTCACTAGTCTGTGCCATTCATCTATATAATTATCTTTAAACAAATACCACCCTGCTGTTATTACTGAAGTTTTCTAGTAAGTATTGTAGACTGTTATATTTTATATATATAAAGTGGATATTGTTATCCTTCAGAAACCTAAGTACCTCTGAAACAGTTGTTCACTATAGAGTGTAAGTGGAGACCTCACTGATTTAAGAAGATACCATTCCTCCAAAGATGAAAGAATTGCTATTCTTGGTAGTTACTTTAGGTGTTCTGTTTCCCTGTGTTTCACAGACAGGGGGTTGACTGAGCCCAGAGGATCCACAGATAGAATTCAGGGCATCCGTGATCTTGGAGCTTGGAGAAAATGTTCTTCTTTATTCTCACTAATTGCTAATAGTAATTTAGGGTTTCCTTCAGTTCTAAAGGTGGACAACAAACAGCAGTACTGGCAGTACTCGCAACTTTTGCCAATAGAAGGTACAGATATTTCTGTGTCACATTACAGTTATGGCCGGAATCTTCAAATATTGTTGACATTTATTGTCACTTAAAAATTAGAGTTTTAGAACTGCTACATGATCTTTTTATTCAATGAGTTAATAAACACACACATACTACTAAATTATAACTTTAAAAAAATTTTTTAGTAACGATCTCAATATGATTGGTTTCCTTTGTCATATTATGTATTTCACTTTGTATTTAAAAGAAAATGTTTGAGAAGAGGCCCAAAGACATTTCCAGATGGCCAAAGGGGTCCATGGCACAGAAATGGTTTAGATTTGCCCTCTGTATTCCCATTTCACAGACCTACTACTTAGGCTGTCTTGCAATAAAAGCGTCTTTACTACTTCAGTTTAGAATATTGCACTATTACCAGCTCTGCATTATTTCATCTTATACTATACATAATCATAATATATTGTATATTATTTCATCTTATTAAGAAAGTTTCAATAAACCTTCATTAAACATGTGAGATTAGACAATGCTACAGGTCAGAATCTGGAGATTCAAAGGTGTATCACATGGTTCTTGCCTTTGAGGAACTTAGGTTCCACTAGGCAGATAAGGAAGTAGGCATGCAATTTACAGTCTATGTGCCCTAATAAGCATACATGGGAGTGACCAAGATGATGTTCTTACCCTTCACTTGGGTGGTGGTGGAGGTATGGGGCAGAATATCAGCAAATGCTTCCCACAGGAATTGACACATATGAGGACACCTGGAGAATAAGAAAGCAGTAACTAGGATGGGAAGAGACTATGTCAGACAGAGGAAACATGAGCAAGCATCCAACTCAAATCTGCCTGGAGCCCTGGGGCAGAAGAATGGCCAAGGGAGGAATTATGCATTGCTTATCCCCAACTCCCCTAGGAAATGTCAAGGAAGACAATCATTCTCACAATGCAGAAGCTGAAACAGCTTCCCCCGCTTTTTTTTTTTTAATTTTTTTTATTGTTATGTTAATCACCATATATTACATCATTAGTTTTTGATGCAGTGTTCCATGATTCATTGTTTGTTCATAACACCCAGTGCACCATGCAAAACGTGCCCTCCTCAATACCCATCACCAGGCTAACCCATCCCCCCACCCGCTTTTTTTTTTTTTTTAAGATTTTATTTATTTGACAGAGAGAGACACAGCGAGAGAGGAAACACAAGCAGAGGGAGTGGGAGAGGGAAAGAAGCAGGCCTCCCGCCGAGCAGGGAGCCCGATGCAGGGCTCGATCCCAGGACCCTGGGATCATGACCTGAGAGGAAGGCAGATGCTTAACGACTGAGCCACCCAGCTGCCCCCAGTTTCCCACTCTTGATTAGAATATTCAGTATTAAATATTAAAATATTGCATTTTACCAGGCAAAAGTTCTTTTTCCCAGGTCCTTTCCCCAGAAGCTGTTATAGTGCTAAGCCCTTGCCCAATGAAGCCCTTCTTGCAAGGGCCCCTCCCTATTTCCTGTGCCTTCTTCAGGGTGCCCTTCCCAGGCTCTCTTAGTGTGTCTCCTAGGCTGTAGCCAGTCTCCTTCACTCCTAGCCTGGTGGGTGGCACATGATCATGCACTTAGACAGGGTGGGCAAAGGGTAGGGACACCCAAATACAGACTCATAGCCCCCATCTCTCCTTTAGCACTTCAGTCCCAGAGGACCCAGGGTAGAGCAGCAAGATACTCTCCCATCCTGGATTGAATGAGTCATTTATTACATCCAAAATAGAGACTGTTACTAAGAAACATTCCTATTTAAACTGTCCTCAAGCCGGGCAGCAGCAGGGGCTGCTCAGCTAATTAGGGACTAATGGACTCTTTAGCAATGTTATCAGCTGTGACAGAGTCTTTCCTGCCTGTGTCTGCCAGGGTACTGGGACCATTCTCTGTGATGGGCTCCATTTTCACTTTGTTTATTAGGATCTAAATGGAGCAAATTCCAGCCTCATATCCCTGATATCTTGTGAAGATAGGAGTGTAGATGTAAAATCTTTATATTTTTGAGGGTTTCTGTTTAGTCCGGGAAACTGTTTCATCTTGCTCAGTGATCCTTTGGGGGAAACAGACGGTCTACCTTTTAGAGGTGTCTGCTTACAATTACTGAGGCGACATTACACTTGCTGAGGAAGAGGATGGTCCCTTTCTTTCTCTTGTGTAGGACAGGATTTTTTGTTTTTGTTAGGCATTTTTAATTATGACCATAAAATTTTGTGACTTCACTTACCTGGCATTATTCTTTTCTCTCAGAGGAAGGGCTAGTTTTTTCCCATGGAGGATCAGTGTATTCATTTCCTCCCTTTTCTCCACAGCATGTTCTGAACGTGTTCACTGCTAGGCACAGGACAAACAGTAAAAATGATATGTTTTCTGCCCCTCCAGGATGGACGGAGGAATAAAAACATTTTAAAAGTAAGCGCAATGAAGTCATATTCATCTGTACAAAGTTAGGACATCATAAAAAAGACAGTGACTTATACGTGGAGAAAACATCATAAATGTTAAAGGACAATGTAGGAATGTGTTGACTAGAAGAGAAAGGGATGTTAGCCCTCCTGGGAGGGATCAGTGAGGGCAAAGTCCAGATGGAGGCAACACTTGAGATACTATGGAAGTCAAAGAAAGTCTGGATACTTTGGAACTATGGTTAGATGGAGTGCAGCAAAAGATTATGTTGATGAATTAACCAGGAAAAGCATCATGGAGGATTTGGATGCCATGCTAAATGCTGGATACTTTGGAACTATGGTTAGATGGAGTGCACCAGGAAAAACATCATGGAAGATTTGGATGCCATGCTAAAGAGTCTGGATTTTCCCGTAAGAAAATGGCAAGGCCATAGAAGAGTTATAGGCGGGGGTAGGAGATTAATGCCAAGGAAAGCAGGAGGTTCTTATGAGGCTCTGAACTTAGACAGTAGCAGTGGCATTGGAGAGGGGAGGCAGTGAAGAGAAACATAAGAGACTGAATGACAATGACTTAATGTTTAAGTGGTTTGGAAGGAGAGAGGAGTCTAGGGTGATTTTGGTTTTCAGTGACAAGTTTCCTTCCCTGAAAAGGCGTATCAGAGGAAAAGTGCTTTTGACAGGAAAGTTTAATTTTAGACATGCTGATTTTGAGGTGCTAGGGGAATACCCATGGGGAACGGCAATGTCCTTCAGGCAGTTGGGTAAACATGGCCAAAAGCTCAAGAGAGAGATTCAGGAGGGAGAGCTAGCCTAGAAATTAAATCTGAGTGAGCATCATCAGATACAGGCAGTTTTGGAAGCCATGACCATGTTTCTTGGAAAGCATATAGATTGAAAAAGGCCCAAGAACAAAGCCGTCAAAGGAAAAAAAACTAATATTTGAATGACAAATAGAGAATAGTCTGCAAAGAAGGCTGGAAGTGAACAAAGAGTGGAAGGAGAAAACTCTAAAGTAAAGTGGCTCTTTTGGCTTCTGGAAAGCAAGTTCTTGGGGATCAGATGTTCCCTCCACCTCCCTAAATCTTATGGCCTGTTTCTCTCTATATTGGCTTTATCTCTTCTCTCTCAGGATGTCTTCCTCTGCTCATTTGTAGTTTCTGACCCTCACAATTTTGGCTTCACATGGTCAAACGTTGCCTCCAGAATCTCTTTATACAGCATGACCTTTTAGCTCCCATGCCAAAGTGTTTTCTATTTCAAATTCCTAGGAAAGAGAGAATCTGATAGGTCTGACTCTTCTTTTTGAGCCAGGTCACAATCAGGGTTCTAGACTACCTTGACCAGGTATCTACTCTCACTCCTATCACCTGCGGTCTTAGTATAAAATATGGCTGCCCAGGTTCACCCTTTGGTGAAAGAAGAAAAGAATGTGGTCAAGTTGAATGACATCTATAGTTTAAGAAAGTTTAAAGATGGGAATCCTCAACAATGGCAGATACCACAGCATGGTCAAGAAAGAGTCCTTTGGGTCTAATGATATAGATGCCAGCAAGGGCACTGGCCAGTTGCTGGGATGGTAGAGAGGCATCTGGTTGCTCTGAGTTGGCAATGAATAAAGGCAGGAAGTGGAGACACAGAGTTGTGGCTTCCCCTCAACCATGATCTTAACCTCAAACTTTATAATATAAAGGCAAGGAAGGGGGGTGATATTGATACAGAACACAGAGTCTAGTGGTAGTTGTCATTTTTTTTCCTTCTCAAACATTTATTTTATTTTTTAGGTATTTGCCCTTGTTCTGGAGTATAACTATGGGTCAGGACTTAGGAGCACAGATAACAGAATTACCCTTAGAAAAAGAAAGTATCTCTTCAAATGAGACTGTGGGAAGGAGGGCAGGAGAAATGATGTGGGTGATCTATAGGAAAGGTAAGAGGTTGGCAAGGGCACCGAAGTCTACTCTGCAAAGTCTCTCTCCCTTCACTTCAAGCTTATCTGACACAGGCCTTTATATGCTTTCTTAGCCAAATGAATAAACTCCAGTAGTGGCTAAAAGTTTGTAGTCATGAGGTTCTTCCATGTTCCTGGAGGAGAAGGGGAGCAGTGATATAATGAAATAAATACTGATCTTGGGAGCCAGAAAACCTGGGTCACCTTGGGAAAATTATGTACATGTCTTTGAATTCCACTGTAGAGTAGGAATGTTTTACTTACAATGACACAGGTATATCAATATACTGTGGAAACTTAGAAGAAGGAAAAATTAAGCCTGCTAAGGTCACTTGGGGAAGAGCTTCAGAGAAAGTGGCTTTAGAGGTGGGTCATGAAATGTGAGTAGAGCTCATAGAGCTCACCAGGCTAGAAGGTAAGGAAAAAGGGGTTTGACTCAGGCTAAGTGTACAACATCATACACAGGATGTGATCATCAGAGGCCTGGAATGATAATTATCATACACAGAAAGCAACCATCAGAGGCCTTTATGGCCTCTGAATCACCAAAAACTTGGAACTACATGCCTTCGCCTAGTCACCTGAACAAAACACATGCACCTCCTATCAGCTAGCCCCATCATGCTCTTACGTCTATACTGCTGAGTTTTTCCTTCTTCTCTCTCATTCTCCCACTGCTGCTGTCCTTTTCCACTGAGGCCTTCTGGAAATCCTTCTTTAGAGAAAACCAACTACCCCATGCCATCATCTTTTTCACCATATACCACCTTCCCTGAAGCTTAACATTTGTTTATTGTCAATTGATGCTATTTTCCTAAATTCTCTGAATAATGTTTTTAATTTTTTTCCAAGTACTCTTCTCTCTCTAGATATTCTTCCTCAGTAATCACTTGAATACTCCTAACTTAGACAACCATTTATGGATCTTGAGCTCTAACTTTCCTATGGGCTCTAGGTTGCATATTCGATATCTTTATCATTTGGGTGTTGCACAGACACAGCATATCCAAAATTGAACAATAATCCTAATTCTCAAGCAAACCTAGACTTTCTTCCTCAGTAAATGGCCATACTACTCAGCTAGGCAACCAAACTAGAAACTTGGAGGTGAAAAGTGAGTATCCTAGACTTCATTCTCTCCCTCACCTATGATACACAATCAGTAACCAAGTCATGATAATTTTACCCCTTGGATTATTTTTTTTCTTTTCCATTTCTACTTCCTCTGCCTTAATCCAGGCATTATCACTTCTCACTTAGGTTTCTGAAATGGGCTCCTGTTTTTCTGGCCTCCCTCCAATCCATCCTCTAGCCTGTTGCACAGTGATTTTTCTAAAATAGAAATATAATCACATCACTCTCTTCTTAAACTCCCTCAATGAATCCTTATGCTGTGAGAGGAAATGTACCTCTTTAGCATGGCACTCAAGGTCTTCTAGATCTAGGATCCTGTCAAATCTCTTTGTGGTCTTATCTCCATACTCACTGTTCACATCAAATCTACTTTCAGGCCCCTACAGAGGCATGCCATCTCATGTTTTTGAAATCATTGTTGCTAATCCTTATTAAGAGGTTACTATTTACGAAGGTCTGTTAATTGATCTATTCCTTCTCACAACCCCAAATGGTCTGTTACTATTTCCCCCACCAGTTGACAGAAAAATGAGGCACAAATCAGTTAAGTAAACTAACCAAGGTCACACAGCTAGTGAGGGACACTAGAATTTGAACTCTTATCAGTCTCTCTCTAGAATCCATTCTTTTAACCACTATATATAGCATTACCACACTGTCCCTTCTACTGGAAGACCTTTCTTTTTTCACTTTCCTTACCTCATACTTACTCTTCATCCACTTAATCTGGCTTCTCCTTCCATCAAAATTCTGAAAAATCTCTGCACAAAAAATATCAGTGAACTCCAAAGGAAAATTTTCCATTCTCTTCTTAATTGCTCTCTCAAATGCTTTGAACCACTGGTCACTTCATAGGCCCTGAAATTTCTTCTGTGGTTCATATGATGATATATTCTTGGTCTTTCTAGTTTATCTCTGAATGTGCTTTCTCAGCCTCCTTTATTGCTCATCCTCCTCTACAGAATCTTCATACTGGAGTCATTAGAGATTCAGTCCTAGTTTCTCCATTCTTCTCTTCCTGTGCTTTTTGCACTGAGTATCTCATCCATATCCTAGTTTCAATTTCCATCTCTATGTTGATAACTTCTTAAACTTGCATTCATGCTTCCCTTTGTTCTGTACTGACCCTTACATACCAGTGCTTCTTTAACATTGCTTGAATTTCTCAAAACCATGCTACACTCAACATATTCAAAATGGAATTGTCAGTTTTCTCCCAAATATTGTTCTTCAGTGTACCTTAGCACCACCTTTCATCTAGTCAAATGATCTAGACAACTGTTATAGCCCATCGACCAAAGAGGACTAGGAAAAAACCCTGTAGTCCAAGTCAGATTTATTTCACTTACTGCAGCTGAGGGAATGGACTCCAGAGGAACTGTAGGTTGTCTCAATAAAGTAGAGTTTTAGGAGCTTCTTTTAGGATTTAGGCCTGTATGCATGGTTATAGAGAGGATTTAAAACCATGGGATCCAGTTTTGAATTGGAGGTTGTCAAAAAGCTAGGGAAATTCAATGACTGGTTTTCCTTTATTTTTTTTTAAATGTATTTATTTTATTTGAGAGAGAGAGAGAGAGCATGTGTGCGCATGTGCAAGAGCAGGGGCGGAGGGAGAGGGAGAGAAAGAATGTCAAGTAGACTTCATGCTGCGTACAGAGCCTGCTATGGGGCTCGATCTCAGGACCCTGAAATCATGACCTGAGCTGAAATCAAGAGTTGGATGCTTAACTGACTGCACCACCTAGGTGCCCCTTTGCTTTTTTTTAAAAAAAAGCAAGATCATTAAAGTGGGCTGAGGGTGATCACTGCTAAAGAAGTAGGAGTTAGTTACATGTTAGAAGAGAGGATGTTGAGAATGACTTTGTCTCTTGTTCCAAGCATGCCACTGAGTGAATATTATCCAGAATTGCCATTTATTTTATATTTTAGTATCTTCAAGTTTTAGCTAGGTAATTTTGGGAAAAATGACTTGAAGTCTCAGCTTTAATTTTCTAGTAGAAAAAATAAAAGAATTATCCGTTATTATTTCAGACAGAAAATTCAAAATTACTTTACAGTTGTAGTTGCACACATATTTTCCTTCACTTTAGTACTGAAACATTTTTTAGGCTTCTAAGAAAAACCCCCAAATATTATTCTAGCCATTTGCAAAGAGTTCCATCTGATTGGCAGACTATGATACCTACCCATTTAGAGGCAGGAAAACCAAGAAATCATCAATTGCTTGAGGTCTACAGGGTTATGCATCCACCATTATCTTGCTTTTCTCAAGAAGAAACTGAAAAAATGGAAGAAGACCAACACAGAAGACCCTCAAATGATCAAGTGGTAAGACAGTCGCTGTAGTGGTTAGGTGGTTAGACTCTCAAGCCAGAACGCCTGGATTTGAATCATGACTTTACTGTTCCATAGCTTTCTTCCTGCATCCTCCTACTTGGAGCAAGTTGCTTGACCTCTCTGTATCTGAATTTCCTCTGTAGTAAGCAGCAGAAATAATATAGTCCCTTCCTATTAGGATTATTGTGAGGATTGAATAAGTTAATAAAGTGCTTAGAACAGCACCTAGCACGGCATAGGCACTCAATAAATATTTACTTGGCATTATTATTATAACCCATCATGTCATTTGGAGTTTAAAAAACCTTTTAAAAATTGAGTAGTTGCCAAGGACACTGTATGAATGGTATGTATGTGTGTAAGAGAAATATAAAGTTGGAGTACCTCTAAAATTTTTTAAATGTATCTGGCCACTCAAGAAGACTCCTTCAGAGAGAGCTGCTCAGATGCCAGCACATTTGAGAATAGTGAATCTGGAATTATGTTAACATATTGGAACCTTCCATGGAGAATGGGATGGTGAAAGAGCAATTTGAATAGTAGACTTTCAAAACTGTCAAGGAAATTGATGATGTATTCCTGCTTGCCAGGAAGGGGCTTATGCAACACCTTTGGACTGAATATGAGGCCAATAAAAATGGAACTTCTGGGGAGATTCAATGAAATCTATAACTGAAGTGGCCCCATTCTTCTCTTCCTGTCAAGCTGGCCATTTTCCATCTATTAACTAATACATGTAATGTATTAGTAACTAATACATGGGGTAAATATTTTTTTGATAATGACATCT
This sequence comes from Callorhinus ursinus, assembly GCF_003265705.2. Taxonomy (NCBI): domain Eukaryota; kingdom Metazoa; phylum Chordata; class Mammalia; order Carnivora; family Otariidae; genus Callorhinus; species Callorhinus ursinus. Next base: position 24,695,944 of record NW_027397076.1, read on the forward strand.
GTTTAAATTGGCCTTCTGTGTCTGTTCATACTTTCAGTTAAACTATATGCTGTTAGCATTTACTAGATTGGAGGTGGTTTCTTCGGTCCAGAGAAGAAGTTTACAACAAAGATTATAGATTATTTTTTATAATCATATGGAGCACCTAAGGTTCTTTGTATTTATTTTTTTACTTTGTGACAGGCCATTTGTGCATTTTGGGAGGGTATGTTTGAATTAAGTTTATTGGCACATTTATGTAGAAGACTTGTTATCTTAATTGATTTCTGTCAAGTCATTCATAGATTGCTTGTCTATGCTTCCTTGTATTTTATGTACAAATATCTAGGCTGGAGACTATTCAAGAGGCTAGAAACAACCTAAAGGTCTAACAATAAAATAATGGGTAAATAGAATATATCTCATTAGGATGGACTTTTATGAAGTCATTAAAAATGATCATTATGAAGGCAGTGTAGAATCATGGGAAAGCATTTCTTATATAATATTAGCTAAAAGAGGCAAAATACAAAGGGTATGTTGACTGTTAAGGCAAATACAAACAATGTATGCATTTGGACCAACTGAAAATGACTACTTGAAAGTGGGAATGTGAGTAATTTAAATATATTTTCTTCACTTCTTTCTAACAAAAAAAGAAAAAGTAAAGAGCTTTAAATGGCATGACCAAATTATTTAAGAGCCAAATTCCTCACTCATTTTTCATGGATTTGTAAAAATGACAGCTTGTATGTTAAAGGAACTTGAACTTCAGCCCAAGAACCTGACTTGTTTGCCTCAATAGATTCACTGTATTTTGACTTTCTTAATAAATTCTGTGCAAATTTCAATGACAGGGGTTTGCTATCTTTATTAATATGAAAAGATCTCCTGGGTGAAAAGATACCATAATCAGAGATAAACAGGAGAAACACAGCATATGGTGTGTAATGTCCACCAAAAGTATTATAAAGGCCTTTTGAGGAGTTGTTCATAGTTGCTATATATATTTTTTAGAAGTTAGAGTTTTGAGAGATACATAGATAAAATACAGAATATTTTCACATTCTTAAAATTTACTTCCACAATAAATCTTTTACATTGCAATTAAGACACTGCCATAGTCAGTTGTGAGAAATGGTTGCAAAAAACCCACAACTCAAACCAAAAATTTATTAACAAGTCCTTCTGAAGTAATGCTGTTAAAGAATGTCAAGCTGAAGGCAGAGGGGGTTTGTGAAAATTTGGTTTCCTTTTTATTTATTCTTTGGCAGTGACTGAAGAAAGGGGGATCTAACCTTCTTAGATACAGACCTCTTGAGCATGAGCCAAGATGTAGGTCCATTTACGGCAAGGTTGTGAGTACCCTTAAGAGTTGCATGCTCCCCAATACTGGAATGGAATGCAGTAGACACTACAGAGCCTGGCAGGGTATTCCGTGTTCTTGGGCATAAAACTATCTCAGAGGAATCATTTTAAGACTGACTTATCGAATGATAAACACTTGGGGATCCCCTTAAAATACCCATTCTAATTGAGTAGATTTGGGGGTGGGGACTGAGGTCCTGCATTTTAACAAGCTCCCAGGAGATGCTGATGCTGTTGGTTCATGGATTGCATTTTTGAGTAATAAGCTCTAAGCTCGGTTTACTTGAGAAAAAGAAGTGATGCAGGAAATATCCTTCTTAATCTTTGCTTCCCATATATTATCTATGACTGGAAACTAATCTTTGGACAGAGAAGTATGTCATGGAGTGAACTCCAATTTTTATTTATCACTCTAGTGTCCAGAAAGATCAGTATTGGTAACTAAGAAATACATCTTGTAACTCTTATGTTGAAGTCTTTATGCATTGCTCTGTGCTCACCAGCTTTTGGGAATGTTATTGCCTTAACATTATGATGTGTGGACATCTGCTTGGATGGCTACTTTTGAAATTTTGCTTTGGAATTTTGAAATTTCATTTATAAACATCTCTTTATAAAATCCCTTCTCTGATTCTTTTCATGACCCTTTTATATATGATATGTAAATGTCAAAGAATTTGGTATTTAATAATCAGCAACTGTCTTGTTTGTTTTTAGTAATTAATTAAGATTTAATTAAAATTAATGTCTCGGGCAGGGAACTTTTTGGTTTTCATTGATCTTCCTATTTTTTAAAAAGATTTTATTCATTTATTTGTCAGAGAGAGAGAGAGAGAGAGTCAGGCAGAAGGAGAAGCAGACTCCCTGCTGAGCAAGGAGCCTGATGTGGGACTTGATCCCAAGACCTTGGGATCATGACCTGAGTTGAAGGCAGACGCTTAACCAATTGAGCCACCCAGGCGTCCCAGATCTTCTTAACTTATAATTAACCACTATTATTAGTGTTCTGTTCTTTCAAAAGTGTCCTCATGATGCAATTTTTAATTTTAAATTACATAGTTCTGATTATACCTTATCATATACTTATGAGACAATAAAAACTAAGTATGAGATATAGTACCCAAAGTAGTAAAAATGAATACATTATTTCAAATGTCAATGGGATTCTTATTATTGAATCATTTTTTTAAACCTGCGAACAGTGAGCTGAAATAGCTCTTAAATGTATTTCCTATGAGAACACATTTTTGTGGAAAACATATCTACATTTTTTTAATTTGCTTTATTTGTATAGTTTTCAATATAGTACTAGACCCTAATTCTCTGGTTCACAAAAATTTGGAGACGACAAAGGTAGACAAAAGGAAAAAACAAAACGGTGGGCTTTAAGTAGATACTGGGCATTCAAATCACTATGCTTTCAGGATAATAATTAAATTCCTAGAGTGAATGAGGAATGGGTGAACCATTCTAAGTATTACTGCTTGCTCCTTGGGTGTATACTACTGTTACGAATATTAAGGATCTATGTCCCTAATGCATGTTATTAAATTACTTTGTTGTTCTAAAGATTGCAGTAAGTGTGAAAGCAACCAGTAGTCCGTTCACAGATGTTCAACGAAGTTTTGTTGGACTTTCTAATGTCTTAACTTGATGAGAAACACATATACTCTGTTCTTTGAAAAGTTATAGAAATTTGGTCTTCTGTTTCCTATCTTTCAAAGATGGCACTTCTCATCTGGCCAACAAACAGCTATCCTATCCTCCTTATGAATTTGCACCTCTCTACAACAGAGAGGTTGGAATCTAAAAATCAGGACATAAATGTGTGTATGATGACACTCCATGAGGCTACTATGACCTATGACCTTCGACCTTCAGAAGCTCTGTAACATTGCTTTATTTACTTAACAAAACTCCATGAGATTTAGTTTAAATCTTCATAAAAGAATGCTAAGGAGATCTTGGTTGAATTTACTATGGTTTCATTAATCGTAAAGTTAGGAATTATGCTATTAACAGCAGTAATTTTAATGAAATCCTTTCTTCTCCAAGCATCTGCAACCCATTTATTAGAATGAAAACACACTACCAATAATCTCATTAAAAAAAGTTGATATTAAAACTGTGCTAGAAATGACATATCAAGATAAAGGGCTAGTATCCAAAATTTATAAAGAACTTATCAAACTCAACACCCAAAGAACAAATAATCTAATCAAGAAACGGGCAGAAGACATGAACAAACATTTTTCCAAAGAAGACATCCAAATGGCCAAGACACATGAAAAAGTGCTCAATATCACTCGGCATCAGGGAAATACAAATCAAAACCTCAATGAGATACCACCTCACACCAATCAGAATGGCTAAAATTAACAAGTCAGGAAACAACAGATGTTGGCGGGGATGCGGAGAAAGGGGGACCCTCCTACACAGTTGGTGGGAATGCAAGCTGGTGCAGCCACTCTGGAAAACAATATGGAGGTTCCTCAAAAAGTTGAAAATAGAGCTACCCTACGACCCAGCAACTGCACTACTGGGTATTTACCCCAAAGATACAAATGTAGTGATCCGAAGGGGTACGTGCACCCCGATGTTTATAGCAGCAATGTCCACAATAGCCAAACTG